>NC_064752.1:38646862-38776862 GCF_011397635.1 Epinephelus fuscoguttatus
CTTGTGTGTGGGCAGAAAAATATGGCAGAAGTTGCTGAGAATGATGTGAGTACACTTGGACTAGGCTTGGACCTGGAGTCACGCTACCAGGAGGCAGAAAAGGTGTGTCTTCTACTTCTAAATCCATTTTACATTCATGTTATGTATACTGTCTCTCCATCTACCTTGAATCATGGTCGTCTGTTGAAATATGACGTCACTGCTGAATCCTCTGACTTACACTCCTGTGTGTAACCTGATTATTGTGTCCAACGCAGGAGATGCTCTTCAGGAGAACCTGTAAGCTAGTGGAGTTAGAGACTGCCACAAGGAATGCAGAGAGGGCCAAACCTGTGAAGAAGGCTGCTGTGAGTGTCTGTACACATGTATCTCAAGAACACTCTGCTAAATCAGATGTTCATGCTTAAATGTGGCCAGCAGGTGTCAGTAACGTTCTGCTGATATGACTCAGTGGTAGCGCATGGATGAGGAAAGCTGATGAGAGGACATTAGATGGAAGTATAATCTGTATGAAGTATATAATTACGATGACACACTTTCCATATTCATCAGATGGAGGAGGTGAAGAAAGCAGCAGAGACGGAGTTTAATCACATTTGTGGAGTGGCTAAACAGGAGGTAAAACATCACATTGAAAGTTGGATTTCTACATGGTTTGCCCATCTTCAGTGTGATGTGTAAAATCCCGTTTGTTGACATTCACAGACTTTGTGTATTAAAGGGACAGTTCACCCCAAAATCAAAAATACATATATATCCTCTTACCTGCGGTGCGTCTTATAAATCTAGATTGTTTTTGCAGAGTATTGGAGATATCAGCTGTAGAGATGTCTGCATTCCGTCCAATATAATAGAACTAGATGGCACTCAGCTTGTGGTGCTCAAAGCATTTAAATAAAAAAAGAAAGAAAAACTTAACAGCAATGTTTCTCTCCAGAAATCATGACCCGGTTACTCAAGATAATCCACAGATGTTGTTATGAGCAGTTTCATGTAGGAACTATTTTCTTTCCGCTGAACTTCACCCCCCAACCCAATCACCATGCAGAGGGAAGTGTGCATCTACTCATGGATGGGATGCCCGTGCTCGTGATCAATAGTGTTCTCCGCAGCTGAGCTGTAATGTTAGCTAGCTCAGTGGTGCCACATGAGCTAGCAGTAGGTGCCCCACGGATGTAAAAAGAGAACTGGATACAGAGTTGGAGGGGCCCCGTTCATGTCTGTGGAAGTTGCTCAGTGGCGCATGAAGCCAAAAAAGCTTATTTTCCACAGTATGATATAACCCAGATCTTCTGCATTGAGTGGCTAACTTCCCGTTTAGCCCTTTGCTATCTTGAACGGGGATCAAATGATTAAATCATGCAGTTCTTCTAGACTTTTGAAATATTATTGGGCTGAATGGATCAAATCCTGATAGCTAAAAGATACATTTTGAGGGGGCTGTGATGCTCAAAAAAATCAATGTATGTCTCTTTGGGCCACACTGGGTCATGATTTCTGGAGAGACACATTGTTGTTAAGATTTTTAAATGATTTTTTTTCAGCACTTTGAGCACCACAAGCTGAGTGCTTTCTAGTTCCATTATATTAGAGAGAAGGCAGACGTCTCTACGGCCAATGTCTCAAACACTTGACAACTCACACCAAAATAATCTAGATTGATAAATAGCACTATAGCTATGAGGAAAAACATGTATTTTTGATTTGAGGGTGCATTGTCCCTTTAACATGCATTTGATGTTTTTTTGTTGTTGTTTTTTTCCCAGATTGCACAGCTGAGGAGTGCGCGTGTGAAGATGTTGCAGCAGGCTCTGGTCCAGTGGTGTGAAAAGCAGCTGCTTACAGCCAAAGAAAGTGCTGACCAGATCAACCAGCACCTGCAAGCCTTTAGAGGGATGGCCTAGTGACCCCACACTTAATGAAGCATCCTCAGTATGTCTAAACATAGCATGGGCTAACCCAAACATGTCCTTCACCCTGTTGTGCTGATTCTTTATTGGATTCAATTAGTTCCAGTGTAAATAAACAAATAAAAGAGAAAGGGAAACCTTCCTCTTAATAAAACAGCAATCCTATAATTTGTTCACACCGTCACTTCTCCCCAGTCTCTCCTCAATCACACTAATACCAATAAACCCCCAGTAGAAATGATGTTTTTGATTTCTTTGCAGTGGATTTGTTGTTTAGTGAGACGTGTGTGTGTGTGTGTGTGTGTGTGTGTGTGTGTGTGTGTGTGTGCGTGTGTGTGTGTGTGTGTATTTGTTCTGTACTGCACTCATACGTTTGTGCTGAGAGTGTTTTGTGCTGCTCTCCAGCCGCCACCACATCAGCCGGGGTCACACGAAATAAAGTGTGATGAATTGATTCCCAAAGTACCTGCTTGCCTTTGTGTGTGTTTCTTACTCCTGGATCATTAATCAGTTGGTTTGACTGCTCCTGCAAGGACGTGGCAGCAAGGGCACTCTGTGCTGGCTTTTTGTTTGGTTTTTGAAACTATTCTGGCTTTGTGTGAACAACTGTAATGATCTCTCTTACAGTCATTCTATTTTCTGTATGATTATATGAAACCTGTAGTGAGACCAGGTGTAAAACTCTGACGCACTTAACTAAAAATTTCTGCACATAAGCACAATGTCATCCTCCCCTTCTCTGTCTCCTGCGGACTGTAGGTCCATATCTCAGCACTGCTGCGAGTTTCATCTCATCTGTTCCGGCCTGTGATCTCTCCGTTGGGTGAATAAGGAGGAGTGGTTCCCATTTGAGAGAATGAGTCAGAGAGAGATAGATGACTGGTCTCACAAGAAGAGAGGGTGGAGAGGAGGTTTGGCTCATTTGACAATGAAGGAGTAGATAAAGAGCAATCATGCCATGGAGTGCCCACCCAAACAGAGTGAATTAATGGCTGAAATAATTTGGTATAATCTGGTTCAAAGGAAGTGCTGCCAACTCCGGGCACTGGATGGCACATGTTCCCTTGATGGTCTTGTAACTTGATATCATTTTTATATCATTATCCGCCACCCTCATAACTACTGCTCTTCCTCAGCCTCAAATACAATCCCACAAGCTCACAAACAACAAATAAATGTATTTTACTTTGTGTTTGAAGGGGGTGGTACTATGCTTTTCCTTATTTTCTGTCATATATAGATAACGTTACAATGGCAGAATTGATCCCTGTGAGCAAAAACCTCAGGCTTCAAACTGTTTTGAATATTCTGTGCCAACAGTTTTTTCTAATGTCAAGGCAAGCTGACGTCTTGACAGCTTGTGATGGATTTCTTTATTTGGTCATCTGCACCTGACACACTAATGCACGTTTTTACATTATGTAGCCTACACTGCTACATGTAGCTACATGCTAATTTTTGGGATATGTATTATTGGTTGCTGATGATAATTTCATCCAGATTTTAGGTGGAACATGTCTGCCTGTTTTGGTTTAGAAACTTTTATTGGTGATTTTTAATGGGAGAAAGTGCTGCTGGGGGGAGTAATTGGCTACAGTAATTAAATTACAAAATAAGTGTAATTGCAATCAGTTACAGTTACTGAGAAAAAACAAATAAATTACAGTTATTAATTAAAATGTTGGTGATTACAAAGGGGTTACATTTGAATGTATTCTTTTCAGTAACAAGTTCATTTGTATAATGAAAAATTAATTCTGTTGCTTTGCATCTTTTCACCATGCAGGAACGATTTCTTTTGGGACATTTTTCAGATTTACTGTCGAGGTTTAAAAAAAATTCAGAAAAGTAATTAAGAAGTAATCAAATGTAATGAGTTACATTGCATTAAGTAATTAAAATAGTTGTGTTATTTATTGCATTTTTAACAGGGTAACTAGTCATCTATGACCTATTACATTTTAAAAGTGAGCTTCTGCCACTATACACTATATACTATACATAAAGGTACATGTTAACATCAGGGAAACATGCAACCTTTGTTACCTATGTTGTTAATTTATGACCTGCCTGTGCAGCTAGAAGAAAAGTCAGAGGATCACCAAAGTCATTCATCTGCTGGGCCCCGTGGATATCTGTGCCAATTAATCCACAGATGGTATTCAGTATTTGTCAGGACATTTCAATAAAAGCCAGAAACTTCAAGCTGCTGGTGACGCTAAAGGAAAAGTCAGAGCTTCATCATAGTGATTACAATTCATCCTGAGAGCAATTTAAGTGTCTAGGTGGTGCTAGAGGAAACGTCAGGTGACCACAAAGTCATTAGGATTCATTCTCCAGGAAACTTATTTCAGTCTGGTCATATTTTTGTAGTTTTGTGTCTCTTTGAGGTAGTTTTGTGTGTTTGCAGGTAAAGGCCATTTTGGGCCCCTGGGCCTGTGCCCAGTTGGCCTGTTTGATAAATCCTCCATGCCAAGAAACTCCTATACATATAAATGTGCAAACAAATTAAAAATGTGCACAGAAAAGCAATAATCCTCAGAATTTGTGCTAATACTGTAGGCTTGACCTGTTTAAAGGCCCAAATACACCAAACCAACTTCAAAGAATTATCGTGTTGTATCATCTCACATCGCGAGACCTTGGCCAGAAAGTTGCAGATGACCACACCACAAAGACGACAGCCAACAGCCAACCAGCATGCATTCGTGAGAGGCAGTAACTCTCCACACCAGCAGACGGTGGTAGTCTGTATTCATCATTCAAAAAAGGAAACCAGAGGACCGTTTTGACGCTAGTTAGCAACATAATACAATGTTGAATGAACATAACACAAATTGTAATGAAACATTTATGCGAAAGACCTTAATGGCTAAAGAAAAACAATCTTACCTTATGTAACATGTTTGTTTTGGTATCATTCCCTCTTTGGCTGTTTGTTTACTTTCCTCACTTCTGTTTCTCCTCTCATGTGCTGAGTTGAACTGCCAATCAGAGTGATTTCATTTACCAACAAGCTTCACTGATGTTGTCGCTGATTCAACATGCTGAAACAGCCAAAAAAAGCCGATGGGAGCTGACAAAGGGGAAAGGTGTTGGACACACCGCACCGACTAGGGCAACAGATGCTCACCAATGGCCCAGCGTTGACCGACAGCCGACTGTCAGCTTGGTGTGTCAGGGCCTAAACACAGCTTAAAACAAAGCAACAGCTGGTGCAGGAACTTGCTTTGTTTTAGTCCTATGAGAATATACAAATTATATCTCAGCAGCTTGATCTTTTTTCACACTCGACAGTTGCATGCTGTGTATATCTCCTAATTTATTGGAGAAGCAGATTTTATGTCTATATCAGATCACCTGCTAGTCTATGAAATGCCATTCTAGCTTTTTATACCCCATTTTATGATGTTGAGGTAGTAACAAAAAGACATTCACTCTTCTCGTAGTACGCACATTTATTGATCATTAATCCAGCAATTTCACCATTTGGGTTTTGCACTTCATTTTTGTGGTTTATTGGTTTTAATGAGGCACAGTAAAAGTTAAATGTAAGAAGTTTATGGAGCATTTTTATGATTCTTTTTCTTCTTTATGTGAATGCCTCTAATCTGCCTTAGAAAAACACTGGATACAAGCCTGTGAGTTGTGTGGGATGATGAACACAATGCATTATGCTCTACTTACAGTAAGCAACACAAATGGAAAACTCCATGTATTTTTTAACAGGATTCTATATATTGCAATGTTATTCTCCCTGTTAATATCCGACGTCGTAACACTTCCATCCCTGCTGCTCCTAACTACGTTATAGCAGATGAATTTCACAACAGGGGTGCCACATGTCTGCTGCTTTCATTTTGGGGCTGCAGAAGCTAACTAGCGCATGTGGTGAGAGCACACACACACACACACACACACACACACACACACACACACACACACACACACACACACACGTACACTAATGAGAGCCCTTCTCAGCTGTGCTGAGAGCATGACCCAGATCAAGGACGGAGAGATCATGGCAACGCTCTGCGTCTGTGAGTGAGTGTGAGTGAGCGAGTGCATCCCATTGAAAACATGCACTTAGAGCTGATTTGCTAAAGTAGCTCATTACTGGTGGAAAGGCAGCACTCAGCACACCACCCTATGGCCTGACAGAGACCGGCTTGTCAAGTGTGAAGTGAAGGCAATAGCTTGTCTGAATACACAGTGTGACTCAGCTCACAACGAAGCTACACTACACCAGTCTGACAAGTACGACAGTCTGTCAGATGATTTAAAAAATATGAAGTCAGGCCAAAACAGTAAACCCTGGGGATGAAAAGTGAAGCCATCCCTGAAGTGTCAAAAACTGTAGTTCCTTGAATGGCCACTTGAAGCTGGCTCCAGAAGTGAGTCAATCCCCATCAAACCCCCGTGTTAGAATGCCCAACTTTACAGCAGAAATACATGTTTATACTCTGGTCTCTATAGCTGATTTCCCCTTTATTATGACTGAACGAGGGGTAAATTTTCATATAACTCACCTGTTTATATTTTGAGGCTTCAAAAAGGAAGTCCACAAACCAATAGACCTTTTTCACGGCAGACATTTTGACACGTCAGAGTAGGAGCAACACAGGTGTGTTCAATGACACTAATGACAGCTGCGTTCCACTTAGGGGAGACCCTGGTATTGTCCATGTTGGCTAAATGTTACTAGCTTACTGGGACACTGAATGGAACTCAGCCATCCTTAATGTTATCAATTTCACCTGTGCTTTTTCTACTGACACAAGTCAAAATGGCTGCTGTGAAAAAGGTCCATTGGTGACGTCCTGGTAGCTATATCTATTATTTTATACAGTCTATGGTCAGCTCACAACTGATTATTACTTTTTAATCAGTGTTTATACAGGAAGTGTTTTTATTGTTGTTTGATCATTCTTTGGTGCCTTGAGTCATAAATTTGCACAGGGTGATATATATGCTGCTGAAATAAATTAATAAATGAATGTTAATAAATGAATTTTTGACAACATAAGTCACAAGAATTAAAGTGGCTTTGTTTTATCTTGACAAAGTCTTGTTATCTTGTCGGAGCATCTGCCTGCTCCTGTGTTTTCATACTGTATGGTAGAGGATTAGGGCCAGAAAAGGTTTATTTATTTGAATTAATAGATTTAAGTTAGAATTCTGAAAATAATGTCAGAACTGTGACTTTAAACTCAAATTTTTCACATGTGACCCTAATCCTCTTTCATAACACTGTACTTTAATACTTCTGTTACTTTTACAAATTTGTTAATTCATCTAATACAACTAATGTATGGTGGCTGTCATAGATCAGAAAGTCTGTCTAGTCTTTCCCTGGCTGGTTCCCCCTTCAGACGTCCACATTGCTCTTCTCCATCTTCACAGTCATCTTTGATACCTTTTAGATCCTCCAACTCCTGGGAGGCTGTGAGAACAAAATGTCACTACATAATACGAAAGTTTCTCCTTTTCTTAACTTTTCAATCCCTGCCAATTACACGGGTCTTAAAATAAGAAAGAAAAACAAACTGTAAGAACTGCCTGTATCCGCTGGCGTGGTGCTTCTGTCATAAGGTCCGAGGCTCGGCTGTGCTCTGTCACAAATTAGTGAGCGTGTAGCAGCTGAGTTGAGTCAACCCAAGGTTGTTGGCACCTCATTAAATCTAATCACTGCCGTACACAGATTATGACTCATTAAAAGTTTGTAGATGGAGACAGGAGGAGAGGGAGAGAAAGAGACGAATGCCATAATGCAGATGTCCTAACCATCTGTAGTTTATACAGCTTCATAAGGAACAGTCCATTCTGAATGTGCATCACGGCACAAGGTGAATACTACAAAATAGAGCTTCTCAGCCCTAAAATCAACTCTAATGGCAGCACTCCACCGATGATTTGGATAGTGGATACAGTATCAATTTTCTCCCCTTGCAGTGGATTACAGCATTGCAAAGCATTAGACTTGCTAATTTACTCCATTTCTCTGTTCACTACTGAATGGAGCCATAAATATTAATACTTTCACACTGGCTGCTTGTCATGCGTTCAAGGGATTGCGGGTGATGGTATGATATTGTTAATTAGGTTTGCCGGAAAAATGTCAGCAGCGAACCTCTGGACAGGCAGACATGCTGAGGTGATGACTTCCCTGCCATTTTTAATGCACAGCAGTGTTCTCTGAATATACTGCAACATGAAAAACACTGATGGGAGACATGCAGCAGGAAGGAAAATCTGTCCATCGCCTCATTTTACAACATAATAATTCTTTTTTTTCCCCTCACATTAAAAGTCTCCAATGAAATATTAAAGAGGGAAACACATTATCTAAGAAATGCTGATTATGTTTTGTCACGCAAAGGTGCAGCACAGTGAGTGAAAACAACAAGTACACAACTCAGAGAACACACTCACCCACACAGATACAAATGCACCCATTAGAGTAAAATCAATTATTCATCAATTTTTTCCACCACAGCTTTGGCCAGTGTAGAGGGCACCCACACACAATCACGCTCTCCACTCCAGGGGTCATTTTGTCACATGTTGTCAACATGTGGCTTTTTTTCACCAACAGCGTAACGTACAGCCCGTTGTGTGCTGCATGGGGTGACACGTGGCTGCTACTGTAGTAATACTTGTTTTGCATGTGCACTGCAACATGACAGAGGTGATAGAATTTGACACATTGTATTTTCCTGTCAGTGTTGTAGTCAAGACCCCCTGAACCAAGACCTTGTCATGACCAAGACCAGAGTGTAACAAGACCGAGTCAAGACCAGATCAGTGTGAGTCCCATAGTGCATGACACACTTATGAAAAAATTGGGGCATGTAAAATATAGGCGCTTCTCAAATTGATCTGAAAGAGCCACATTCCCATTAATACATCCACAGAAAACAAAGGATCATTCCCATGTTCCCTGGGTCCTATGTTCCCCTCTTCTACATATGTGCTCTCTCAGGGTTCTGTGTTCTCTGGCTCTATATAGCACATAATGGAACCTGAGAAAGATCTTCCCCAGCTCTGTTTGATAACTATGACATGGGTTATGTTAGGGGACAAACAACATGACTCTTATCGGTGAAGATTCTCAGTCATCCAGGTCATGATAATCGTAAGTGCTATATCGTAGGGGAAGTGGCTTACAACACTACTTATGCCCCACCTACAATGCAGTCTTGGGATCCCTCCCCAGATGACTTCACACCCATTCACCCCTGGTCCCACCTGACCCTAATGACTCACATGGTGGCCAGGTGGGTCAACGACTCACATTGTGACCTTAACGACTCTGAAACTAAGAGCTCATGTGACCCCTATGACTCTGCAAGGGTTTCCACCCACACAGGGTTTATCGCCTGCAACTTCTTACCAGTCATTTAGAACTGAAGAAGTTTCTTGGATGAGAGGCGAAATGTCTTCAAAACACACAAGCCAGTCCAGTTGCCTACGATATAGCAGTTACAATTAGCATGACTCTTAGGGCGCTTTCACACCAGGATAGTCCGGAGGACATGGTTCGACTGGGCGGAGAATGCCAAAAAATTTCATACCTTCATTTGGGTCAGTTCACTTTCACACTGCACTTTTTAAAGTGGACCAAACCACCTGGACAATGTCATGCAGTTACAACAGCTGCTTGTCTGTGGGCAGTATTGCCTGAAACGACCACTGACCAGGAAGAAAAAAAAGCATGAGGAAGAAGAAAACCCAGCTCATCGATTGGCCAGGACTGAAAACAGAAATCCATTGAGGGTAGCCACAAGCAACTGTGATATATAGCGCTCTGACCATGTATTAGTAAGCGCCTGCACATCCTCACTACTCCACGTCTGCCCACGTTTTATCTCGGCTTCTCCTGGTTTGCGCTGTTGGTTTTGTTTTTTTCTACCCAAAATACATGTCACTTCCTCTCTTTGGTTCGCTGGATAGTCTGTTTACATTTCCCACTGTAAGCGAACCACACAGGGTTCACTTGTTGGTGAAAGTGAACTGAGACCCCCAGTTTTCAAGCGGATCAGGGTTCGCTCATTTAGTCCACACCAGAGTTTGAATGAGCGTTCACACCACTCCAAATGAACTGAATTATCCGTGGAAGCGGACCAGGGTTCATTTCAAGTGGACCAAATAGCGCCAGTGTGAATGCGTCTTTGTCTAAATTCAGTTGCTCTTCCAAATTTCCAAAAACAGTTCCAAAATTAATGTCAGCCCAAGAAATTAAAAAACTGTGAATTGAAGTATGAATTAATTAAAAAAATAACAACTTACCAATCAAAGTATGAAAAAAGAGGCTAGAAAAGAGGTCTAGGGCTGCAAGTTTAATTTCTGAACAGGTTAAGGTTAGGAAAAAGGTCAAAGGTCAGGTCAAGGTAAGATATCCAAAACAACTAACCATTCCCATCTCTAAACATATTTAGGTTAGGGGAAGACTTAGAAAGGGGGTCTGAAACCGTCACATGCACTTTTTCCGTCGATTTTAATCTCACATTTTGATGTATTGATGGCTCTTCATTTGATATGTATTGATATACAGAGTAAACAAAAGCTATTTTTAGAAACAAAGAATAAATGGTAAATAGACTGCACCCTTTGCGCCTCAACCACTCAAAGCGCTTTTACACTGAGTCACATTCACCCATTCACACACACTGGTGGCTGAGGCTACCATACAAGGTGCCACCTGCTCCTAAGTAACCATTCACATGCTCGGACACACTGATGGAACAGTCATCGGGGACAATTAAGGATTCAGTATCTTGTCCAAGGGTACTTTGACATGAGGATCGAACCCCTGGTCTTCCAATTGGTGGACGACCCGCTCTACCTCTGACCCACAGCCGCAACAACAAAGTGAACGCAGTAGGAGGGTGATAGTGTTTTAACAGAATATTGAAGTGAAAACGTAGGACCTGGGGAACATACTTTAGATACACTCCCAGAAAGCAATAAAGATTCCTCCTAATTCACCTCTTATATTGCCCTAATGTGTTGTATGTGTATGTATAGGAATACCATAAGACATGTCTTGATAAAGTAATCAAAAGACACTGGGAATTTTCCTTTGTTTTCTATGAGCAACCACTAAGGAGCTGAAATCAACTAAACCATCCCTATTCAACACTCATTTTGCACAGGTAATTTAGTGATACCCATGCAGTTGTGGTCTTGACCAGTGTTCTTTGACTACATTCACACTGCAAGCAAATGTAGCACAAATCTCTCCCTCCTTTTTTGCTCTCCTGACACACAGATTTGATTGAGTAGTTTGTACACAGAAACAGTTTTTTTCCTGTCATATCTGGGCCACTTTCATATGTGGTCCAAAATCCAATACATATCTGATCACTGGCCCGCTGTGAGAACAGTCATATTGGAATTCATGTGTGTTTTTCACACACATCCATAATTCAGTCAGGAACAATTTTTTAAAAGAAAACTTTATTTCCATTAGCAGTATTATACTTGGCTGTATGGTTCTGTTCTGGGGCCCCTCTGCCTTTCCTCTGGGCTACGCCGAAAGCCTCATCCACTTACCTATGTGGGAAGCCTAAGGCAGAGAGAGCACACCTCTCCGCCCTTCCACGTGCAAATGAGGAAAGCCTGAGGCAGAGAGAGCAAACCTCCCTGCCCTTCCATGCGCCTACATGGAGAACCTGAACTAATGCTATGCTCATTTTTTTGCACATCATACATCACTACAAAGGGCGCAGATCCATCACCTTGAGTGCCAGAGGCGAATTTGCGAATCCCAGGATAGCAAAGGAATAACCTGCCTAACTCTGGCTCTGACTGGCTTACCCTGACATTCTTACCCTAACCCTCACCAATCCCACTCCTCTTGCCTAAACCTAACCAATCCATCCAGTAAAGTCAATAAGTACAAGCCAGTCAGGGAGAGAGTTGGATGAGTCATTCCTTTGCTGTTCTAGGGTTCACAAATTTACATGCTGGAGTTGTCTGTTGAAACTACAGAGGGTTGCCACAGCCATAGAGCTATTGTGGTAGGCTGCCCTGGTTGCCAGCCAATACAGCCCAACTGCCAGATGCTTGCCAACAGTCGTGCCATGACAGCCTTGCCTTAAGGCACCGACAAAGAGTGACAGAACCAGCAAAAGGACCAGCAAATCCAGCTAACAGTACTAGTGGACCATAAGCAAATTTGTACAAAAGCCCTGAAAGCAAATGCCCAAGGGTAATTTCTCCAGAAATATGCTACACACTCTCCCAAACAGAAGCATTTGACTAATTTTAATGCAGAATGACATTATCAGACTTTCCTACTATGGCAGGATGTCCTGCCCTACTCAACCTCTGCTTGGCTTACCCTGATATTCTTATCCTTACCTTAATCAATCGCCGTAGTTGGAAGGTCCAGTGAGGTGATGTGTTATGTGAACAGGATGTGCTCCTGTTTGTGAGCATGCCAGTAGAGAAATGGCCCTTCAGAACAATAGGCTGTTCCGTTATCAATATATGACCAATTGTCATCTGACTCCTGCAGCAAATCATTCAGGAGATTGCACCGCTATGTCATTCTTTTTTTTCTCTCCAAATGCCCGTGTCTCGCAAATGTGATGTTTTTATTGTTCCAACACGCATTTGTGTGTTATTATTGGTTGACTGTGAGGCATTTCAGCGTAGAGATCTGTTCACACTCATGTCAGATAAGTGTCACTTCAAACATGTGAACATAGCCTTTGTCTGAGACCAGGATGAGACCAAGTGAAATTGCAGTTGATTTCAAGACAAGGCCAAGAACTTCAAAAAGTGGTCTTGAGACGAAGACTGATCTTGAGTACCAAAACACTGTCCAACATTATACTTGAACTAATAATGATGGTCTACTACTATGTCGTGTCATCTTTGCTACTTTGCAGAACAAAAGGAAATTCCCTTTTTACTTATTTTGTTGTTTTCTTAAATCTTTGATTAAAAAGTTTTCTATGAAAATCTTTTGCTCACCAGAGAAAAATACACTTATAAAAATACAGTCTCACACACACCCCTTTTTTATACCCGTCAGCTACTTCACTGTGCCCCTGGAGTTGCACAGGATTCACAGTTTTGTTCAAGGACACCTCAGCGGGGTGATGCTTGCTGCCAAAGGGGCTCAAACCAGGCCCTTCTACACTAGTTGAAGGACAGACTCTCTACTCACTGCGCCACCTTGATATTCCAAACAAACATGCAAGGGCAAAGCAACCAGATGGAAAGTCATCCCAGGCCCGGCAGCAAACAGAGGATGAGCATCTGTTGCAGGGATGTATCCAAGCCCACTCCAGAGCTCAAGACAAGTCTCGCCTCACCTTTCCTGCTGCTGTTTCCTCTGACTCAGACTTGGCAAAGAGATACAGATGGGATCGCGAATGCCCCTTGGATACTGCTATTAAATTTCACTTTGAGATAATGCATGCTAAAGTCTCATTAAATCCCAGTCAGAGATAATGCATGGTAACCTCCCATTATGGTTTGATTAGAAGGCACGGGGCCTGCCGTCGTGCTGATTGTGTTTTTAATCAGATCCTTCCTGCTGCAGAGCAAACAAGAGCTAAGAGGAGAGGGGGAAAAAGAAGATGGAACAAAGCAAAACAAGCTGAGCTTGCAGAAACAATTTCTTTTCTCTCTGAGGACAATAGTAAGATTGTTGTGTATTGTTTTTGGCACAATGGAAGTATATGAGAGTGGATTTTAAATGGAATTGTTTTTCAGTGTTATTACTGTGTGACTGCAGAAATTAATGATTTGCTGGAACACAAACCAATGTACAAGCAAAATGAGAGTTTAATGTCTCTTCTATTTAAGTGCTTAAAACTTTATAAGTAAAATTGAATATCCGTATTTTCACAGAGAGAGGCACATTTTAGTTCTCAGGTGCATTCTTGATCAGCAACATCACATTGATCATATAAATAGCATTGATTAATATTAACAGAAGACTCATTTTGTCCAATAGACCCAGTAGTCTGTGTTTACACAATACATGCATACCATGTGAAACAATACAATACAATGTTAGTTAAACTAATTTTGGGGGATGAATGACATGTTATACAACTGCCTGCATTAATGAATAAAACAACGCCATACACTAACCATTAACAAACTAATCGTTCACTGCTAGTGTCATTTTATACATCTTAAGCTATAAAGGGTCTTTGAAAAAAAGGAAAGAAGTAAGGTCACAGAAATTTCTGTGTGGATGGAAAGATAGGGGTATATTAAAGATATGGAGATTTTGAATTGGGGTTATATGAGGTACTTATATAGTAAGTAGTCAGTGCATTACCTACAGCTCCCCAGCTCTCCCAAAATGGATGGATGGATGTTGTTGTTGTTGTTGACAAAAACAGTAACTTTACATTGCTGAACATATGAGTTGCTGGTCTACAGTCAGTAAGTAAGTTTGTGTTACTGTGTGAGTTTGGTGAATCCAAGCTAACCCTTTCAAACAGTGTTTCCCAACTGGTGGGTCGCAGGTCCATTCTGAGTGGACCACAAGTGACTTGTGAACGTGTCAAGTTCGCACTTTTTTCTGAAGTAAAGTGAATATCTGACACAGAGTTTTTATTTTGAAGTAAAAAAAAATCTGGCCCTCATGGCTGGACCAGTTGGGAACCACTGCTTTAAAAGTCACACAATAACACAAACAAAATGACCAGCTGAGACAGCAGTAGACCAGCAACTCCTGTGTTTGACAAGGTTTACTGTTTCTGTTGATGGAGTCTGGTGGCTTTGAAGAGACCATAGATAACAGCTTCAGTTCCCCATTGGAAAAGGCTTACTGATGTCAGGGTAAAGCGGAGACAATATTCTAAATACAGCATACACTTGAATTGATATTGATTTTTTTTTTAGTTGTCTAAAATATGTTTTGCTGCTGCCCCCGTCCACAGCAGTACATTGCTTAATTTCCATGTCAGTACTCCTGTCTGCTTCTCCAAACTGGGGGCGTAAAGCCATCTGTGGGTAATACATTGACTATGGATAATCAGCTGATACAACCCCACTTCAGAAAATCCTAACTATCCCTTTAAGTACAGTCAATGTGTAGACAAACTTTATTTTAGTTTGTTTGTTGCAAGCATCTACTGTACAGTTTAGTCTGATATTTAGATAACTAGTGTTTTTCCACACAGATGGTACAAGGCTTTTTAAAGAATCACGGCAAGGACCACAGAGGAGTCAGCAGCTGTCTCTGTGCTTCCTGCTTGTTCAGACTCTGTGATTTATCATTACCTCCAGCCATATTATCGGAGGATACCCTGCTCAGCAAAGTGGAATCAAGTTTATTTGTATTGTCTGATATCTCACACACTGTCTAATTAGGCACATAAACAATGGCTACCATATCAGCCCAAACTATCTAAGAAGACAAAGAAATACTTGATGAAGAATGTTGGCACCTAAAGTGAAAAAGAGACAGAAAGCCATGAGAGAAACACCAGGAGAGGAAAGTCAGGGAGAAATCTTCCCTCCACAGACAGCTAACACTACAATAGGGATGAAAGGGGGTTAAAGGAACACTTCCCCAACAAATTGATAATGTGAATCAGGGACTTTTCCTGTGTTGTGTTATGTGTGTGCTTTTCTCACATGCCTCCCAGTGAACAGATAATCCAAAAGATCATTCTTAATGAATTGAAGTAAAAGGGGTCGGTGTTTAACAGCAGTAGAACTCTATCAGAACATCTGTTTACAAACTCTCACACAACTCCTGCAGTATATACAGATATGCAGTATACTGGATCTAGTATATCCAGTATATTGGATTCAAGGGTGATTCTTCAACTATTGAGACTTTTGTCTCCAGGCAAACCAAAAAAAACCATAAAGTCACCTTCTCTGTGTATTTTTTTCCCCTATATTTCCTTATCCCTGGACCAGATTTAGGACATTCAACTTTGCTTAATTTTGAATTTAATATTTGTTGAATGTTGACTTAAATTACAAATGAGAAATAAATACCAATTCAAAATGTCATTTCC
Organism: Epinephelus fuscoguttatus; assembly: GCF_011397635.1. Lineage (NCBI taxonomy): Eukaryota > Metazoa > Chordata > Actinopteri > Perciformes > Serranidae > Epinephelus > Epinephelus fuscoguttatus. Next base: position 38,662,782 of record NC_064752.1, read on the forward strand.
ACAATAGTCATTTCTATCACTTTGTTTGCTGTGATGGAATAAGCATATGGTAATAGAAAAAAAAACTGTCAGTGTTATCCCAGCTGGCTACCAACGTCATGATGACATTCATATTCGGTTGAATTCAACTTGTGACATTGGGTGACCAAAATTTAATGTCAGGACAATGTCAAATGTCAGCATTAATTTAACACAGAATACTGACAACAGATGACGCTGATATTTTGTTGGTTTTAAACTGTGTTGTTAGGTAACCAAGATCCAACATCCTCCAAACATCTATCATTTAAAATATCATCAAACTGATTTTCATTTCAACCAAAATTTAATCCGACGTTAAGGGTCCAACATCATGTTGACGTCCAGTGACAGCTGGGATATTACTGAAAATACTGTATCAATACATTCCTCTAAATTTCAAGACCAAACTAGAGGAATGACACCCAAACACATGTACCTACCCAAGCACTACTCATCTGTGTGTGAAAAAGAATAGGAAATGAAATACAAAGTCTTAATGTTTGAATAAAGTAAGTCACACTGAGATAGTTCAAGACTAATATAATAAGTCAAAAGTGATGAGTCCCAGGAGGTATGTAAAAGAAAACTGAGGACAAGTAGAAGTAGTTGGGTGGGAGGGTTAAAGGACTGCAGGACCCAGTCTACTACACTACTGCTAAAACTGCACTACAGCTTCATTTCCACCAAGCAGTACAGTACAGTTCAGTCCGGTACGTTTTTTTAAGTTTCCACTATGAAAAGTTTTGATTGGGACCAATGGAACTTTTCCGTACCATCCCCATTTTTTGGCACCGCTCTGCTGGAGTACCTTGCGCACAAATCTGGCACTAAAAGGTGGAGCTGTGAACACTGTAGTCCGCTGATTGGCCATTAGCGGACAGTCACTGTGCTCAGGGCTGAGTTGTGTCTGGTTTTAAGGCTTATGTAACCACTGTTCATATCATGGAGAGTTTTACTAGTATACTATAACTATAACTATAAAACGAAATGATGTTTTGCTGCCTTTCACTGCCTTTCAGAGCAGTCACTGGGCTGACTGCCAGCAACTTTTAAGGTGGAACGATTACTTGTTATGTTACTCAATGCATGAGCTGATGACGTGATCAACACACCTTAAATTTCAATGTGACAACTTTCACTATGACTTTAGTTTTTATTGTTCCTCTTGGATGACATACACTTTTATAATGAGTGTTTAAAAGTGTTTGAAAATATATATTAATTACAACCTGATTATGTGAACTGCATATATTCTAATCCTCACTCAGGGGAAAACAAAAAAAGTGTTGTGGAGTGTCATTCCTGTGGGCTCTGGCAACACTAAACCAATGAGCTTGCCTTAGAAGGACTAAATCTACAAACCCACTATATTCAAATATCCCATGCTGAGAGACTCTCACTGCAGCCTGTTTTATTTGTTCTGAAAATGTCAGCATGCAACCCTGTTCTGTGGACAATAAATGAGGTGCAGACTGATAAAGGAGGAAATACAGTGAGTGCTGGAAGAGCAGTGAGTGACAAGAACCCCGCCCACATGATGAAGCACTGTCTGCGATGGAAATGCTAAGTGGGTAGGTACCATGTCTGAAGGGTTACTTTTGGTTCCAAAGGTATACCGAAAGTGTTTGGTGGAAACGGGGCTTAAGGTGAAATAGATACTTGCCTGAGCTGAGCCAGAACTGCATTGCACAGACTGTTTAATCCCATCAAATTTAGAAAGTTATGCACACTCTTAAGGCAGCAAGAATAAAGAGGTTTTAAGTCTGGATTTGAAAATCACAAGGAGGGAAGCCTTCTTGACAGCAGCTGGAACTTTATGCCAAAAAGAGGGGGCACAGTAGGGAAGGGCTCTGTTTCCTGAGGTTTCTTCTTAGTTCTTGCAATCCAAGGGGCCTGTCTGCTGAGCTCTTAAAGCATGTAAAGGAACGTAAGGGTTTATAAGGTTTGTTAAGTCTGGTAGAGCACGACTATTTCATACTCTAAGAGTAGCATTCTAAAATCAAACCTTGCATGAATAGGAAGATGATCCTGGGGCGCTAATACCGGATAAATATGGTCAGATGTATGAGTCATTAAAATTTTCCCTGTGATATTTTGAACAAACTTGACTTTTTTTTAGGTTAGGGCATATTAAGCCAGAGAAAATTACATTAGAGCGCAGTATGGAAGTTGGGTGTATTAAAGTCTCAAAGGATGAGCCTGTTCACAGCTCTATGTCCTGTTCTTGTGTCTGGAAAGACTGTGTTGCCTCTCTCACCTGCTGCCTGAGCAGCAATTCCTCTTTCTGTCTCATTCAGCTGAGCCGAGGAGAGACAGAGGGCTTTGTAACTGGACCCGATAAAAAATAATTTTCTGCTGATTACAGCAGTTACAGCACATCTACAGAAAAGAGGTGCTGAGACAAAGGAGAGGACACGAAACCTACCGAGTTATCTCATCAGGTCTATTTTTTGTACAAGAACTTAAACATTTTCCACCCCTCTCCACGACAAGGATAAGTTCATAAACAAATACACTTAAGGGGACTTATTATGCTTTTCCTTATTATCTGTTCTATATATAATATTACAGTGGATGTTCATGTTAAACATAGCCAAAGTTTCAAATAATGAGGTAAACTCTTTAAAAAGTAATCCTTGTGACCAAACACCTCAGGCTTCAGACCATTCTGAATATTCTGTTCTCAAGATTTTTTTTTCACTTTGGCTACAAGCTGCCATCAGCTTGTGAGAGATTTCTTAGACTTAGACTTAGACTTACTTTATTCGTCCCAGTGGGAAATTTGTTTCCACTAACTGTACATTTACATAGATCGATCACAAATATCACAGGCACAGACATATCACAGACATCATAAAACATCACATGTTCATTTACAGAGGTGGACACTTTGAGTCAATGGGATCTCTTGTTCAGCACAGCTATGGCTGCTGGGATCAGGCTCTTCCCGAGTCGAGCTTTCCTAAATTTAAGTGTTCAGTACCTGCGCCCTGAGGGTAATGGAATGAGGTGTTGGTTGAGTGGGTGTGTGGTGTCCCGTTCTATTGATTTTGCAAAGCGTGTAATGGACCTGTTATTTAACTCTGTGAGGTTGGGTGTGGGAAGACCAATGATTTTGGAAGCATTGTGTGTGATACGTGTCAGTTTGGCCCAATTGGTGACAGAAAGCATGGAGAAGAAACACGTGGAACAGTACAGATGGATTGGTTGAATGATGCTTTGGTACAGAAGTAGCAGTAGATGGGGGCGACATAGAGTCCTTTGAGTTTTTGGATAGCTTTTATATGGCCATCTGGTCCAGGCACGCTACTGCAAGTATTTTTTACATTATGTAGCCTACACTGCTACATGTAGCTACATGCTAATTTAAGGGAAATGTATAATCTTGGTTACCGATGTTGTTAATTCCTCCCCAGTTTCAGAACGTATTCCTGCTGGAACATGTGAGGGGTTGTGTTTAGAAGCTTTTATTGGTCATTTCTGATGGGAGAAAATACCACTATAGACATTGCCAGTCAAGTCATTGCAAGTTCACTGCTACATGAAGCTGCATGCTAACTTAAGGGAAATGTGTAACCTTGGTTGCCAATGTTATTTATTTCTCATTTTCCTACTGGAACATGTCCGGCTGTGTTTTAGAAGCTTTTATTGGTGATTTTAATATTATAAAGTGACGCTATACACAGTCATTCCCAGCTGCAAGTACACTGTTACATGTAGCTACATGCTAATGTCAGGAAAACATTGGTTCCTGATGCTGTTAATTTCTCCCTAATTTTGCATTTCCTGCTGCAGCATGTCTGGTAGTGTTTAGAAGCTTTGATTAGTGATTTTATTTTTTTTTTACCCTCTGTTATAGTAAACAACCAATCAGAGCAGACTGGGCAAGCGGGGTTTAAACACACAGGCAATAAAACTGAGTCTCAGACAGAGGGTGAACCCTTGCTGAGACGGTATGAGAAGAATAATGTGTTTTTTGACCATTAAAACATGTAAACATGCTCTAGTGGGAACCCAAAGTACAAATATGAACCTGAAAATGAGCTTAATATGTGTATTTTAAAAAATAAAAATTGCTCAATTGATCAAGATGTGTCATTTAGTATGGCAACTATTATGGAGAGCACTATGCACAGGGAGAGAGGGAACAAAGTCATTAAAAGTGATGAGCACAATAATACATTTTTAACAAGCTTTACTAGCGGCACTCCTGTTTTCTCTCTGCCATTACATGTGTCTGGTGTGTGTGTGTGTGTGGTGTATAACAGTCTGCTCTCTCATAGTGCGAAGCAGCCAATTAGAGGCTGATTGGGAGAAAATGAACAGTACAGGTGGAAGAAATGAGGGGAAGTTAGAGGAGAGGTGGTTAGGAGAGGCAGACGGAGGAGAAGAGAAGGATGGCATAAAACTTAATCAAAGGAACAGCAAAGGAAAAACACACCTTTTGTGAAAAGGGGGAATTAATTGGACCATCTTTTAGGAATCCACTTCAGATCTTTCTTTTTTACGTGGCTGTGCTGTTATTAATCAAAGTCAGACAGCTGAGCAAATTATTCTCCGGGAGTGATAATGAATGATGAGGCAGAGTCTGTCCAGTCTTGTCTGAATGGGATTTCTCTCTGCTGAGATTAACCCTTTCTCCACTCAGAGATTTACAGAGCACTGGGGAATACAACAACAGCAGCTCTACATAAGTCGGGAGCCATCATTACTACAACCACAAGCAAAAGATAAACGATGATTTAAAGTTCACAGTGACAAATTACCATGCAGACAGTTTTTAAAATGGCGACAACTGACATTGTCTGTCCTTCTTGTATTTACAGAAAAAGGGAGGTGTCTTAACTTAAAAAAGTTTTTTTTTTTTTTATTCAGCATTAGTAGTGTGTGTGAGATGGCAGTGTTGGTCTGTCTGTCAGTCATCACTTTGGTCCAGATAGCTATGGATGGACTGCCTTTAAATTTTGTACACATATAATTTGTCCCCTGGTGATGAATCCAGATGACTCTGGTGATCCCTGGACTTTTCATCTGTTGCCACCAACAAAGGTCTCATTTATCCATTGAATTATCCGAAAGTATCCTCATACAACGGTTCGTTTGATATCTTAATTAGCACCCCACGAATGACGTTACCTACAGTTAAGTAAAGGGGTAAAGTTACAAAGGTTAGGTTAAGGCAAGTAAACTTACCACGGTTAGGTTTATGAAAAGAAACATGGTGACACCAAACCTTAAAATGACTCAAAGTTCCCACAATGTTTGCACGGTCTTCTATGAAATGCCTTGGGTTAAAGTCCCATGTTTTGTAACCCATCCACCAATCCAACCTGCATCCTTACACCGCTACCTTATTTATTCCCATCAGTGCATTCGGCACGTGAACACAGCCTTCCCAAATACATGGGTTATGCACAAATTACTGGCTCATGATTCAGTGGAATACGTAAAAAAAATTTGGTTGATGACTTTTTTTGGAAAATGTAGGACCAGTGCATGAGAACAGTCTGATTATCTCAACATCTACTGGGTGAAATGGCACAAAGTTGGTTTGGATCTCAGACAATGTGCCCTAATGATTTTGGCGATTCCCTGATTTTTTATCCAGTGTCATAATGAGTTTGACATTTTTGTGTTTTAGTGAATTGTCTTGACAAGTGTTTGATGGATTGTTGTGACATTTGGCCCAGGCGTTCATGTCCCCTTCAGGATGAATGGTAATAACTCTGACTTTTCATCTTTTGCCACCATCAAGTCAATATATTAATTCCAAGACTTTGATTTATGACCTACCTGAAAAACTCAGCCTCAGCTGCACTTTGTATTTCATGGTATTTAGCATGCTAACACATTAAACTAAGATTGTGAACATGGTAAATGCATACATGTTTAATGATAACTTGATACTGGATGGCACCTATTCATTCCAATGGAGTTGCTTGCCTAGTGCATACCACCAAAAAAAAGTGTCTAGGTTGCGGACTTCCATGGTGTGCAGCCCACTAAATATGTGCAGTAGCTGTAGTTTGAGGCATCCTGTCAACAGTTTAATGCCTCTTTTTTAATGGTGGCCCATGGGGAAAATGGTTTTTGGGCTGCAGGGGATTTTTTTGTTGCAATACAACAAGTGAACGCTGAGAAATATTGGAAGCAAGGCTGAGCAGCTTTCCTGGGTGTCTGGGTAAATATTATACATGCTTCCAAGCATGCTAGCATATTGTAAGCATGTTAGCACAGTGACATTAGCATTTGTCTCACAGCCCTGCTGTGCCCAAATATAGTGTCACAGAGTTGCTAACAACTCAGACACACAAATGCGCATGTGCACAAATACACACACACACACAGACACACACAGAGTCGTGTTTTCATCACTTCAGAGGACATTACATTGACTTAAATTATTTTTTTGGAGACTCGCCCTAACCCTAACCTTAACCTGAACCTAACCTTGCCCTGTTTAACCCAAGTCACCTCAAATTTAATGATTTATGTTATGAGGACTTGCGTTTTGTCCCCAAAGGAATGTGTGTCCCCACATCACAACTGTGTAAACAGATTTAAGTCCCCACAACATCAGTAAATACAAGGCCAGCCACACACTTACACACACACACACACACACACACACACACACACACACACACACACACGTTGCTCCCTTTGTTCCCATTCAGACTTACTGCTTTCTTTTTAGGTTAATCCAATCATTTGTCTCTGCTGAATCATAATCAGTACTAGCAATATAGTAAATAATAAATAAACAAGAGAGCATAGATTTAAAAAACACATTTGACACCCCAAATTAGTGTCATTTTATGTATAAACTGAGTACACAAACTAGTCTGATTAACCAAAACAAAACAGGAGCAGGTTTAATGCAACCTACAGACACAAATTGGTGTCAGTGTCAGTAAGACCATGGCAGTCCTTCACTTCTTCATCTAAAACAATGATCCGCAGAAATGCACACAAAGCTCCCTAATCTGTTCTGTGTAACCAGTGATGAATATGAATGAGGATATGAATATAGATGAGAAAAGAGAAATTAATATTGATGAAGGCAGTTTCTCCACCTTCTGACTGATGGTGTGGGGACACTGAGTGGAACCAATCAATCATCACAGAGCAACCACATGATTGGCAGTCAGGTCTGTCGCTCTTGTCAGTAGAACACCTCGTGGTGTCTGTGTAAGTGTGTGTGTGTGTGCATATAGATACATGTTTGATGTAAAAACACAAGGATTTTTTTTTTATCAGAGGAGCGGTTGGGGGTCAGCTGGCCTTTGCAGTGTAGTAGTCTAAGAAATCATTTTAACTGCATGTGTAACACTTTACTGTTACCCCGCACTGATTTGTCTGTAGCCTCAGTAATTAATAAGTCCTGGTTCTTGTGCTGGTACATTTGAAGCTGTGGTAAACAAAATGTAATGAATGCATCTACCCTGACAAACTAATGGCGTCACTACAGGATGTTTGTTGGGATGATAAATTACATGCAAAACAAGCACATGCATTTTTCTTAATGGTTTCATTGTCATTAAACTGATTAAACCAACTCCAGAGTTAATGAGGCAAGCCAGTCAGATGGCAGAGGAATTGATGGAAGTTATGAGGTGAGGTCAAGGGTCAACATTTCTTATTGACCTGCTGATTGAACTGCCCTAAAGCACCATATCAGTGACGGTGGGTACCTGACACTGCTTTGGTCTTTTTTTGTGTGTCACGCAGCACTCAGTCCCTCAGCTTTTACTTCCCTTCTGAAATGAAACGCTTCCTACAGGCTGTAGCCTCTCAGTGCTTCATTACAGGGCTAATGCAGCGTCTCCTGTTCCTACAGCTGTGGGATCATTTACCACCTCTTTACCTTGTGCTTTCCCCCATTTACCCCAGGCCTCCCATTCCCAGTAATGAGTCAAGAGGCACCAATGGGTGAGTGGATCACATTGTTCCCCTACCATCTGTGGGATATCGACTGTGCAGCCCTTGAATCCCTGCAAGAGAGAAGTGAGTCTTAGTCAGAGCTGAAATGTCTGCATGGACACCTACACATTATTGCTTTACCAAAGAGTCACAGTGAGTTCAAGGGCTCTTCATTAGAGGACTGAGGTACATATTTGCTCCTGGAGGAGGTAGATTTTTACTGGTGCTCAGGGAGGATGTACACCAGGCAGAAGGAGGTTTTTACAACCTTGCAACCCAGAATTTGGATTTCTAAAGCATTGGCGGATGGTTTATTAACCACTGAAGATCAGTTCAATATTGCCTATTCACCTGCCAGCACCTTTAAAGCTCACTGACACATAATAACATGAAAACCGAGGTGTAAAAACAATTGTGATTTTACAAGGGTTTATCAATGGAGTCATTGCACCAGGTCAAGAAAGTAGTCCTGAACGAGGCCCCATCATTAAAGCCACACCTTTTTACACTCTGGTTTCGTATGGCTTAAACAAATGAGATACAACATGTTAATTAGTGAGTTTAAGATGCGCTGGAAGATTTTGTTACCTTTGGACAGAGCCAGACTATAGCCCCAGTTTCCACACTCTATGCTAAGCTAACCCAGTTGGCCACTGACATCATTAGAAGTTGATATTTGGTTGAATTTCGGTTGTGACGTTGGGTGACCAAAGTTCAATGTTAGGGCAACGTCTGATGCCAAAGTCAATTTCACATAGATTAGTGATTTAAGTGTTGTTGTGAAGTAACAAAAATCCTACATCTTCCAGACACCTCATGCCAACATCATCTTGATGTAGAATAACAACATTTGGTGGTAAGGTGTGGAGAACAAAACCCAAAGTCCACATAATGTGACACTTAAAATATCATCAAACCAATTTTCATTCCAACCAAAATTTAACGTCTGTAGAGGCCAATGTCTCTCTGATGTCACATTGACATCCAGTGCCAGCTGGGACACCAACCTGCCGCTAGCTTAAGCTTCATATTGAATGAAAGCACGTAGGTAGGCTGTTGCTCTTCTCATCTAACTCTCAGCAAGAAAATAAAAGTTCTGTGTATGACATTCAAAGCATTAATATAGCAGCAAACCACTATTTGCTTTGTAAATATATAGTGTGGCAATAGCCTCCTTAGCAGAGAATGAAGTCACATGTCTGTGGTGTAATCTGAATTTCTCTGTCCGTTGATGTGGTAACTGCGTCAGCTGTGTGTGCATGTTAGTGTATATGAGTCCCTGTGTGTGCATGACTGAATCAGATAATCTCCACCGCTCTGCACCGAGCTCATATGGCAGCTACCACTGATAACACCATCCCAACCCATGATGGTGGAGCAGTCATCCCCCCCCCAAGGTAAATAGGCCTACCGTTAGCTCTGTCAACACTGTTGATGTTATTAGCACTGTGTGTTAGCACTGTTAGCTGCTAGCCGTCAGCTCAGCCATCTCCGTGTTGAGAGCCATATGCAGGCAATCCCAGCTCAGACTCTGAATCATAAACCATTTAAATCTGATGTTAGAAAATGGTAATGTTCAAAATAAATGGTAATTTGGGCTCTGAGAAAATAGTAGTTTATGATGAGAAGTGGAGTTGCTAAATTGTGGGTAAGACTGACTCTAGAAATGCTCTTCCCCTCTGTAATACAATAAACACTGTGTTCAGGCTACAACAATGGCATGTGTTTTAGCAGCCTGTGCAAGAGTTAAGTGCAGTTTATGTAAAGTAGCTACTGAAAACAGCTTGTAGCTGTGAAGTTCACATATCAGCTCAATGGAAGACATGATGGAAATGTTAATGACAGTTTGCATGTCTTCTGTATGTGAAGGGACAATGCATTGTTTCCCTCAGTAATACGGTTTGTATATTTTTTTCTCAGTGATATGACATGAACATCTCATGATACAATACAGACACTGTCACATAAACGTACGTCACTGTTATCAAAATTTCCCTTCCCACAAACTCCCCCTGCTGTCATTTCCTGGATCCGCTGTGACAAGGACTGTATCGACAGTGGCAAGAATCCCTGTGACAAGTGTGATGGTGGAAACTGTGACATGTATCTGTGGTGGCAGTGCAGAGGGGTGTGACAGGCCTAGACAGGACTGTCTACAATGTGTCATGAGATAGTATGTCAGCACCGTGTGTGACATTCCCCCAGGGGCACAGTTTGTGTGAAAAAGACACTAAAACCACCGATGTCTCGGTTGAAGCCCATCGAGTGTCAGGACAACAACAGAGAGAGGCCGCGCATTATGAATGAATAGTTAATTAGATCCCATTGTGCACATAATTTGTGGATAATTCATGGCCACCCAAAATAAAGTGTTACATGATCATCTCAGGGAGGAACATAATCGGCTTATACGGATGAATCTCTTTTGTACAAACCCTCTCTGAAGGCTTTTAGCCTGCCAGAGGTGCCATCGCTACAGGGTTGCACATTTGTGTCTCTTTTCTGCTTTACAATACACACTCAGCAGGCAGCAAAATGGCCACAATGAGCTTGAGCAATAGAAGTCTTTATCATGGACATATATTTACTGGGCATCGCAGACAGAATGGCCTAAATGACATCATGGACCAAATTTTTTAATTGGTAAATGGGCTCTAAATTCAGACTTGAGAGTAAGCTGATAGAGAAGGATAGATATTTTTAAAGTGAGAAACTGCATTCTCAAGCCCTATAAATCAGAGTTTTTCCCCTCTGGCTGCATTGTAGAGCCAATTAGTCAGATGGATGTGCAGTGTTATCTTCACTCTGGCTCATCTCCACTACGCAGGCACACAGCCCCTGTAAACTACTGCGGCCGAATAGGCCCAGATAAGATCAGTAATAAAGAACCAGCATGCTGATATTTTGGCCATCACAGCAGCCAGAAGAGAAAAAGCAGAGGTTACCACCGTGTGGTTTCATATACTCTCATCTAATCATATCACTTAGTATCATTCAAAACTGGAACATTATTGAATGGGCAATAAACTGCTTCTGTAGCCTCTACACTCTCTTACACTGTGTACAATAACATCATTTTTATCTGCTACCTCAATTAGAGAGTTTAGATAATAAAGTATTTCATATACACACAAGTAATCTTTCTATCTATCTGTTCATCTCATGGACCATAACGTCTGAGAAACCATATCTTTAAGGGGTACTCCAGCGATTTAATCATACACTTGTATAAAGGGAAAGTTGCTGAACATGATGTGGTGTTCAGTCCCTTACCATCACACATGTGTTCAGATCAAACTTGGGGCAAATTTTATGACAGTGCAGCTTCATACAAAGTCAATGAAGAAGTGTGAGTATGTGTAAATTTGCACATGTGGCAAGGACTGAGGGTAAAAGCCATTAATCACCAGTGCGATGCAAAAATGCGGTGTGGGAATACAGAAAATTCACATGGGAATTTCATCCTAAATAGTGCCTGTGTCCACTCCACACAACAAAAACCTACCCAGACAGAGAATATCTAAGGGACTAACATTAATTCCACATTACTAATCAAACCCCAAATTTGATGCTCTGGCTGTTGTGGCCAGCCCTGCTCCATATCGTTAGCAAGCGCATGTCAGCTACAATACCATCTTCATTTAAGTTTAAGTTAAGTTACCTAAAACTGTGGGTAAATGGGGACCCATCATGTCCATTGTGTTCAGGTACTGCAACCTTAAAGCATATTTTGTCAGGCTGTAAAGTTAGCTTGTCACAAGGCCGATATACATGGCGACATAACCAGGTGCTGAAATGTTTAGCTGCAGGCATCGAAGGGAAATGAAGACAGGTGAATTCAGAAGGGGTTAAGGATAGGAGTTAGGCAATTCAATTTGTCCGTGAGGGGGAGAAATACAAAAGGGATAAGTTAGTAAGGAGGCAAGGGTGTGGCCGCCTAGAAGGTGCTTGTGATTGGGAAATGCAAGTAGATTTAGGGGGAAAGCTTGTTGTTCCCCAGGAAATAGTTTGTACCAAGCAGAGGCCTGACATAGTGTTGTGGTCATTGAGTAGTAGGATAGTTTATTTCATTGAGCTGATAGTTCCTTGGGAAGACTCAGTGGAAGAAGCCTATGAAAGGAAAAAGCTTAGATATGCAGACTTAGGAGCAGAAGCTGAGCAGCGAAGATGGAAAACTAGGATTTGTCCAGTGGAAGTGGGGTGTAGAGGATTCATAGCAAGATCAGCTGTCTCGCTCCTGGGGAAACTCGGAGTGTGGGGACAGAGTTTGAGGAAGACAGTGAAGGAAATGTCAGATGGAGCAGGTAGAGCAAACCAATGGATCTGGGTGAGAAGAAATAATGTTAGTTGGGGGCCAGCAGGGGGAACTACTAAGCAGGGTACATAACTCCTCTTGGTTGAAGGTGGCAGTGTTGTTTGGGCTGAGAAAGCCATGTGTAACTAAAAAGAAAATTCAGGAAGACAAAGGTTATTTAAGTGTGGGAATAGCCTATTTGAATCCCTTTTGTTTGAGACCATGTGGCAAGGTGAGTGTGTTTGCTGATCCTGTTAGTTTATTTTATCTCCTTTAACTTTAGCTTATATTGTAGTTATGCTATGTAGCGTGTGAGATAGAGTATGGTGAATGTGCTAGTAGTATCAGCACTGCTTCTACCTGGAGCTCGCATGTACAGAGCCTGGGTTTGGTTGAAGGTGGCAGTGTTGTCTGGGCTGAGAAAGCCATGTGTAAGTAAGGTAAAGGAGGTTATTGGGTTGGTGTGGGGAGCACAGAGACCTGGCATTAGGGGAATGTCTCTGGGACGCCAGATCACTGTCTAGCCAGATCACTGTCTAGCCTCCTGGAGATGTTGTGGGACCAACTAGATGAAACACTGGTGAAAGGAGGTTCCCACCCAATGACCCCAAAGACATGTTAGTTATCACTGCTTACTGGTCTGTATAGTTAAGCCTTGCCATAATAGCTTATCATAGGGCTTAGGAGGTTATTCACTGAGTGCTGATCATTTCTCTAGAGCACAAACTTATTGTGTTTATTTAAATTCATCGCTGCATGAACATGTTTGGTGAAGACACTTAAACTTGGAAGGTTCTGTCCTTTATCCCCTCGAGTTAACACAGCCAACAAAGTATCCAAACCTACATCATCTGTGTTTCTGTGTTGTGCCTGATGTCTATGCTAATGATGTAGCTAACAGCTATGTGCTAGCTGAGGTCACATGAGAGCAGCCCAATACCCCGCCCATATTTCAGTTAATGTTGAAAACCGCTTATGTTGGAGTATGCTATTCAAGCTATAATTTGTGTTTGTGATACTTGTTTTATGATTAGTCTTTATGAGAACGAACAAACTTCCTTAATGAACCAAACTCACTTTATGATTTTGTGTGTTTAGTTTTAGTTCTCATGCCATGTTTCACAGCATGTTTAAAGACATGCTTATAAATGCCATTTTCCACAAGGGACACCTTGTATTTGTGATTGAAACTGAAAGGGAGCCACAGTCACAGTGTTTGTCATTCAATATTAGGTGCTGAGAAACCTAATTGATAGGAGGTTCCCCCATTGTGGCAGCAAACTAGCTATGACCTGGCGGTGGAGCAGCATCAGCCTTTGGTACAAGTTGTGAGCTGTGATTCAGCAGTAAATAATCAGCTGTGTGTGTCTGACTGTGGATGGTGGAGCTGCTGAATGGATTCGTGGAGTTAGTTGCAGCGGTGGCTGTTAGCATTTAACTCCACTCATTAGCTGCTGAACAGCAACAGAACAAGAAGCCACTGGCTGCTGGACCTCACATCTGATGCCCGCAGGACTCCACTCAGATCGATTGCTGTTTGACAGGCAGGTATGAGGCTCGGTTATCTGTGAGGGTAGCTGTGCTCTAAGTAAACAGTCTGAACTCAGCAGAGTTTTCTCTGCAATAAAAGTTTAGTTTTAATCACCAACTCTGTGAGAGTTTAAACCTCCGGACTAACATGTTGCAGATCAAGAAAGAATTCAGGCTTTAATGACCTTATTTTTCTGCTTCTTAACACTGAAATTGATAAGTCAGAGTTTACAATGAACCTGGGTACAAATCCTAGTCGACTCAGATTAGTTATTAGTTAAAAATAATAAACATTTTCGTCCCAACAATAAGACTAAATCTAGAATAGCTGCCAAAATTAACACTGCTATAAAACAAACAACAAAAATAATGATTCAATACTTTACAAGCTTCACTTTCTTGTTACATTTCTTGTGACTGGTACAGCTGAGGTAACAACAGTCTCTGGATTGCATCCCAAAAATGCCACTGATGTGGAATGAATGAGTAACAGCAGAGTAGCTGCGAATAAACAGACGTAATCATTAAAATTGCCTTCAGGCTGTGCTTTCAGACTGAGAAACAGAAGCCGCATGTATTTCTTGTACATTTATGTCAACAGTTCGCTGCCTCCACACAGCAGGAGCACCACCGCACAATATGTCTGTGTGGGTTGGCTTTGGCTGCAGTTGATGGTAGAGCTTCCATAATGATGTTTATTTGGGTAGGCTATAGTACTTAAGGATTATAGGAGCTAAATGTATTTATTGCTTAGATAGTTTTAGATATATCTCTCAGTTTTTCAAACCACCTTTTTGTTTAGAGCAGTTTGATCTTATAACTTAATTTTGATTTCGTAGCAAACAGTGTTGACATAAACAGACTAATTTTATGCAAAATTGTCTGTGAATTTTGTTCTGTGGCAAATAGTGTCTGTTGTGTTAGTCATGTGTTGTGATGTGATGTTGATATCTGTCTGTTTGCAGGCTGTTGTTATGCATTGTTCGTATACTTCCATGAAAAGTAATGCACCACAATTTGTGTATAACCCACCTAATCATGAGGTTTGTAGGCCTGTAACCAACGTAAATGGAAAGGCTACAATAGTGTGACCAATAAGGAGGAAGTAGTATAAAGAGAGAGAGTTAAAAAGTCTGTCTATAGAGCATGGTTGTATTAAGAGACCTGGATACAGCATTGGAGGAGGAACCTCATTCATTCCTATGGAAGCTGCTCAGTGGCGCATGAAGCCAAAATGTTCGACTACTGCTTAGAAAATGACCATTATCAACTCTTACATTATTGGGCCCACAGAGCTGTTGCACTAGAGACTGGTTTAGTGCTTTGCTATCATGTATGGGGATAAAATGATGTAATCTTGTGGCTCTTCTAGACGTTCCAAATGTTATTGGACTGAATCGATAAAATCCAGAGAGTTGAGCAGGTCATTTTCGAGGGGCTGTGACACTTAAAAAAATGTATCCACTGATTTACAGAGGTCTCTTGGTTGCTTTCATAGTGCAAGTCTATGGGGAAAAAAGTCTTTCTAGGCCCAGTGGCATCACTTGATGGACTCAGAAGTATTAATTCCACTGTTTGGCTGCTATGGAAATTGGCTTCAAAGAGTGGCGGACTTCCTAGAGGCTGTCATGGAGGCAGGTTGTGGATTAGTTAAATAAACACTTTTCCCCAAGAGACCAGTGTTCAGGAATTTTAGGTTATTCTAAGGTAATTTGACACCATGTTTCTTTTCCTAAAGGTAACCTACAAATGATAATGATGTTTGATTGACTTTACGCACCATTCTGTACCAAGCTGTATCAACCTCAACCGTGATAATTGATAAATGATTGATTGACTGATTGATTGAAAAGATGTCCAATATCACAAATAAGTAATAAGCAAGTAAGATTTTCAAAATTTGCATTAAGGGCCTTATTTCACTATTTGAAAGTAGAAATTTCGCATTGTTAGCCCTGTTCTTTCAGGTGTAGTGGCAATAATATGAACCAATTTTTGTACTTTCATATCAAAGCACAGCATGTTGCATCATTTGGTGATTTAGATGACAGTGTCCTGTAGTGTAAAACCACTCTGAAATGATCTCCTTCAAAACAAAACAAACAAACAAACAAACAAACAAACACTATTCATCTTTCATGCAGGCCGTTGATACAGTTACTATGTTTACTTTGTTTTACTGATAAGCCACTGAATGGTCCCAGAGGTTGGGCTCATGAAAACTTGCAGGGGGGGGTTAGAGTTCACTGCCACGCTCTTGAACACTGTTGACATGGTGTGACATCATTAGTGAAATTCCCTGACTTTGTCTCTACACTCCAAACCCTCGCCACCCCTCAGTGAAGCCTAGGACTCTGTGTAGTTAGGACAGATGCTCACTTCCACAGACGATGCCCCGTTGGAGCATGGGAACTTGTGTGAAGGCTTGCCGAGCTTGGGCTTGCTCTGGTGTTCATACATATCAAATGCCTTCAGTCACCCATGGGACTGTGGGTGGGGGTTGCTGTGCCTGGTGCGATGCTCTCCCATTGCCCTCCTTCAATATCTATTGATGTCCTAAAGGGTCCAGGTTAGAGGTCAGCCCTTCAGAGGTGGCAGGGTTAAACTTCTCATCTCATGAATATGGAAGACCGCTGGGCACAGGGGACCATCTGGTCGGCTCTATTGGGAGCTGAACAAATGAGCCTGCTGAGAGGGTGTCGTATTAGTGTAATTACTGTGGATTTCCCAGGCCTAAAGAACAGCACCAGTGCTCTCTGGGTCCCCCTTTGCACCCACGATCTGCAGGTTGCCTAAACTGAACCAGATAAAAAAAAAATCCAAACACATATTTAATAATTTAAACATTCAGGGAGTTCATTGTTGTCTTCTTGTTTTTGATCATTAAGTTTGTTTGTTTTTGTTGGCTTTGGTTTGTTAATGATAATTTTGTTGTTGGCTGTTGAAAAATGTAATGGTGGCCAACAAGGGCAACGTGCTACATTTCTATTATGAGAATTGTGCTTCAGCTTCAGAAACGATGCAGATTCAAAACATTAACAGCAAACACACTGCAAATACAGAAACAATGCAAAGTAAAAAACACAGCACATCCAATCAATACAACAAAAGTTCTCCAGGCCTCTGGGGGGAGTGCTCAGAGGAACAGCTTGATTTTTAACTCAAGAGAGAGACAGGAGAGTCTGTTTGTTTTTGAGGTGGAAAGAAAAGTGAAGAGATGACATAATAAGGTACATTTTCTTTTTTAACATTTTGTCTTTTACAATATTATAGAAGAGCAACATATTTATGTAGCTCCCCCTAGGGGCCTGGAGAACTTCCATTGTGTTGTGTTGTCTGGATATGCTGCATTCTCCTGTTAGATTTGTTTTCAGTGTTTGTGTTTTTTGACTGTACATCATTTCTATATTCAAATTTGCAGCGTGTTACCTGTTGTATTTGTTTTGGCTTTCTGAGGGTTATTTTTTTTAATTGCAGCACGTTACCATTGTTGTATGTGTTTCAAATTTACTCCATATGTTTTTGAATTGGTGTCCTTTGTAAGCTGCAGCACATTTCTCCTAATTAAATTGCTTTAGGCCGTTATAGCACATTTGTTGTTGTTGGCCACTGTAAAATGTGCACAAGAAATGGATCATCCCAAGGCATCCTGGTGGCCGAGGCACATGTGATCCTAATGGCCCTGATTTGAGCCTGGAGGCAGCCTTTGTTGCACATCACCTCCCATCGCTCTGCCCTTTTTTCTTGTTGCCTATCTGATTTCAACTATTCAGGAAAACACTTTTTTTTTTTTTTTAAAGAAATGTTTCAGCCCAGTGGCCATTTATAAAACTGAGCATAGATAGTAAAGACATCACACACTGAGGCGCTGAAATTTGCATACTGTAAAGCAGCGTATTTAATTTAAGGGGCCAAAACAAGCCTTCGAGATGAAGCTTAATTAAAGGGAGTGGTTACAGATTATGCTACAGTATGTTTAGAGTGTGACTGTGTTTATAGAACAAAATGTGGTTAACCAAGTGCACAGACCGACACCTTTTTGTGCAAGATGACAGTTTTAGACACAATTTTGATACAAAAAGGAATGACCTTTCTATAGACTATGAATGTGTAAGAAATTGAAGTGAACGTAGCCGTCTGGTGACCTCGATAAGAATCTCATCCTGTTTGTCACACTGTGAGTGCGTCTTTGTGAGGACTTTCACCGGAGGCGAATGGTGGGTCAACCTCTGTCATTCTGCTCTCCTTTCTCCCGCTTTCCATCATTTATACCTCCCAGGAGTGAAAAACCACAATGCAACTGTTTGTCACCGTGGCTGTCTGCGTTGTCTCAAGAGTATTTTTTGAGTTTGAGTGCAGTGAACAATGCTCCGATTCTTTTGTATTGCTCACTGATACAGGTGACCTGGAGGCAATGAAAGCAGAAGCACCAGCCTGCTGATTTCAAAGGGAGATTGAGAGGGTTTGGATACCTCTCTCATCTGACAGCACTGTCTGAGAGCTTGCTGATGGAAGAAACAAAACAGCGGTCCACTAGAGCCAAGGTCACGGCAGAGACAGTGCAGCTATGAACATTCTTTTTATCTCTTTGTTCTGGATCGAGCGCCCATGGCGTTTGATATTGGTAAGAATCAAACACACATTCTAAAAATAACATCTTAGGTGTGTTACATTTATGTTATAGTAATTTGTTTTCCTGTCTTGTGAATTAATTCACATGTGACTATAGTACTTTCCCTTCTCTTTCATGGACCAAACGTCAGAAAAAGTGTTATGGAAATATTAAAGCTGCAGCTAGCCATTATGTTCTTTATCAATTAATTTCTTAAATAATTGATCAATCATTTGGTCTTTAAAATGACTCCATTTTATAGAGTTCTTTTATTTTATCTGCTGAACAGTCTACACCCCAAAGACATTAAATTTACTATCATAGAGGAACTCTATATGAGCCTGACAGACAGTGGACTGGGTATACCTTAACTGTTCAGTTATTCTGTAATGTTGTATGTTTATTGACATAATACTTTGAAATCCTCAGTAGTTGCATAAAAGAAATACTTCATCCACAAAATGATCATTTGTATATCAATTACTCAACCCTGTGTGACATTGAATTCATCCTTGCATGCCTCCACGGTGAACGAAGAATCCAAAAACGGAGAAAATTTCTGATGAAGTCAAAGGGAGCTGCGTTTGACAACAGCAAAACAATATCAAATTATCTGTTAAGAATCTCTCACACAACTCAGCATGATGCAAATCTCATTTACCAGTCCCAAACACATGCGGTTTTGCTAAAACCTTACTATTAAACTTGAGCAGAAACAGTCTCACACACAGATGAGTAGCATGCCAGGAAAGCATATGAACTCTGCTTAGTGGAATGCACGAGCAGAGTTTAAATGCAAATGCTTACTCAGGCATGTTACTCGTATGCAGAAGTGTTTTGATATAGTTTTGCTGTTGTTAAACACAGCCCCTTTTACTCCAAATCATCAACAATTTTCTCCGGTTTTGGATTCTTCGTTCATCATGGAGGCATGCAAAAAACAACTAACTAAATTGTTTTCACAAATTCAGCCTCGCAGCGGGTGAGTAATTGATGTAGAAATCATCATTTTGTAGGCAAAGTATTCCTTTAAGACCCACAAATGTAAAAGAAAAGGAAAAATACCCTGAGAGACAGCGTATTATATATATGCTTTATACAAAGGTGCATTAGGGTGAAAGAGTTTATGTTCAGAAGGGGTGAGCCTGGAGCTTGCCTGTCAGGCTGAGTGCCACTAAAGACTCAGAGCATGAATAAATCACCACAGTTTGACCCATTTAAATACCAAATGGAACCATACTCTCCACTGGGGAACCACAGGCATGCTTGAACACACTGCTTCATTTCCATGATGGCAGCAGGATGCCACTGGTAGACGGTGCGACTGTGGGAGTCGTAGTATTATGCAGCGTCCTTAAAAGTACTTCTGGCATGACTGCATTGCCTTTGGCTCTGGGTCAAATGAACAGAGATGTCCTCCGACTGCAGCCTGAGGTGGGTGATAGCACAGTAATCTAATGATACTGTAACCCTGATGTGAACTCGACGTCCCTCAGCTGCAGTGTCTGAAAGAAAATTCTCAGTCATGCCTTTTCTTTTTCATTCAGCTTCTCTACGCCCGGCAGCATTAGCCTCCAGCCTCCATCTCTAATTGGTCACGGAGTTGCACAGCAGCAAAGTCATCATAAACTGGCTAGCTGGCTAATGGCAACCACTGTTCACTTAACTCCACAGTGCTTAAATGATTCCCTTAATAATGTAAGCCAGCTAGAGCACTTTGAATTTAGAAAAAACATTTTCAGTTAAACATGTAGGCAATTTTCTACACTGACATGATTTTCTACTCCCTCTAGAGGGACCAAGATTTTCAAGGCTAACCTTTGGCACTGATAGGTCCATTCATGCCATGTGACTCAATCATGCCACAGTGTAAATCTCTAATGGGATGACTGTGGTTTGACAATTGTAGCTGTAAAATGTACTTTGACTAAGCTGGTTTCCACCTGCCACCACCACTACCACCATCTGTGTGACTGTCCCAGTGAGAATGTCATTTCTTGTCTGAGGAGCTGGTTAATATTTAAATTTCATGTTTGTCTAGATGTGATGAGTAACAAGAACCACAGCACTGGGAGGGAGGGAGATGGGGAACAGAGTAGTGGTGGGCGAACCGATTCTTTTCACAGTATCGGTTCCTGCCAGTTGATACATGTACTACTCTTAAACCTTTCAAGTTTTGATACTTTTGCAAAAATATTTCTCTGTGACACATGCATGTTCGACAGCTAGTGCTGCCCGCCTCACAGAACTTCCATGCATTACCTATCATCATGTACAAGTTTACAATAATTGAGATGAAATATTGATTTTATGTCAACGTCACTGTCAAACGATCTGTGGTTCTTTGAAGGGCAAGTAGCAGAGGTCCCACCTCAGGAGCCGTGTGCTGCATTCATGTTGTGTTGGAATAATTCGAATAATCCATGGCCCTTGGTCACCAGTTTGTTGTTTAAATAGTGTGAACAATAAAATACAGCTTTCTCTACTCTTTGCAGCCTTAACATTGTTTCCACATTACAACTTAAAGATCATGAACACACAGCAGTCAGAATAACAACCGTCCGAGGAGCACTCGAATGCACCATTGGCCTTGGCTGGTGGGGGTCTTGACTCAAGTCCGATTGAATTGGTCATTGCTCATACACTCAGTGCTGTTGCTACACTATGTTATGACACGTTACAGATTCATGAGCACTCATACATTTGACAGGCTGACTCAGTACATACCAGACACTAAAAAGAGTTAAAAAAGATCTGGCCATTCATTTTCACCCATCACTAGTTTATCACCTCTAGTGTCCCTTATCCCCATATCGCCTGCTACAGCTCTGTGTAACAGGGGATGTGGGGATAAGGGACACTAGAGGTGAATTGGAAAATTACGATGAACAGATATCGCAATGAAACACAATGAAACTGTACTGTACTGTATGAAAATGTACTTACTTACATTAAGATAATTATATATATATTTTGTATTACCAAGCTGTATCAGTCTCAACCATGATGATTGATAAATGATTGATTGACTGATTGATTGAAAAGATTTTGTATTACAAGTTTTCTAAAATCTTATGTTTAAATATGCAAATGAGGAATTATCTAATAAAATATGCACTTTTCGCATACATTTCCAGAACGGAAATATGAACCAAAAGAAACATCTAAAAATGTATTTTTGACATTTTCTTTCCACTAGTCTGACAGACGACATGTTATGGAAGTAAAAGAGGCTGTTCTCATGCACTGTTTATACATTCCTATGAAAACTAATGCACCATATTTTGTATATATGCCACAAAATCATGAGCCAGT
Source organism: Epinephelus fuscoguttatus (assembly GCF_011397635.1). Taxonomy (NCBI): domain Eukaryota; kingdom Metazoa; phylum Chordata; class Actinopteri; order Perciformes; family Serranidae; genus Epinephelus; species Epinephelus fuscoguttatus. The sequence continues at coordinate 38,684,477 of NC_064752.1, forward strand.
AATTTGTTTTTTAACCCACATATTTGGGAAGGTTGCGATCAAGTTACCAGTGCTCTGGCGGGATTAAAGAAGGAGGCCGTTTCTGTGAGGAGGGAGATTAGCATGGTGGATTGGTAAAAAGAACACAGGACTTTTGCCCAGGAGACTGGTGTTTGTAACCATTTGAGCAGTGAGAGTCATTTTAAGGTACGTTTTCACTGTGCTTCTTTTCCTTACCCTAATCACAGTAACTTAATTTGCCTAAATCTAATCTCTTTAACTTTATGGTAAGTACGCAATGTCACTAGTGGGGCACTGATATCATACAAACTGCTGTATGAGGACACATTAAGTAAATCTGTCCAAAGTGTCAAAATTGACCAGTGCATGAAAAAGTTTGCACTGTTTTACCCTCCTGGCAGGCTGAGATCACTGGGACTATTTGATGTCATCGTTTCTGTAATACAGCCAATCAACTACAATGGACAGCTGAAGAAAGCTGGAAAAAATATATGGTGATATCATCTGCATATCAACATACCTCTAGAGCCACCTCGAGTCCCAGTGAAAGACACTAGGGGGCGGCTGTGGCTCAGAGGTAGAGTGGGTCATCCATCAGTCGGAAGATTGTAGTGCGAGCCTCCAATCTGCATGTCGAAGTATCCTTGGGCAAGATACTGAACCCCAAATTGCTCCCAATGGCTGTTCCATCGGTGTGTGAGTGCATGTGAATGGTTACTGAGGAGCAGGTGGCACCACGTATGGCAGCCTCGACCACCAGTGTGTGAATGTGTGTGTGTGAATGGGTGAATGTGACATGTAGTGTAAAAAGTGCTTTGAGTTGGAAGACTGGAGAAGTGCTATACAAGTGCAGTCTAGGAATGAAACATCCTCAGAGGCCCAGCATCCTAATAATATGCTGCGAACTTTGAGTTGAAACCTGTATATATTTTTCATGTGCTATGGGTAAATGTGTGTGAAAGCCTGACACTTACTTGAATCGGCCTTTGTAAAACCAAGTGCCAAGGTTAGAGAGGTGGGGCCATGTTGTTTGTTTACTCAAATGTAGTAATTATTCAAATGTAATGCGGCTTGGAAGAGTTGTAACACTGCTTCACTGTGTCCCTTTGAAGAGCAAGTCTTTATTGATTTAACCTAATGAAGCTCTTTTTTTAAAAAAAAAAATCCCAAATGTATTCCAATTACAGCACTGAATCCTGCAGCTGCAACTAGTCCCGCAGCTGATGGAGTGCTGTGGAGATGTGCACCTGCAGAGGTGGATCCTGACATCTGTATCAACATGTTAGGTGTTTTCTGTTTCTAAGTTCTTTTTTGCCGAAATCTGTAAATAGTAATGAGGCATCTTTGTGGGCAACCTTATATTTGGACCCAATCCCATTGCATCCCTTGCCCCTATCACTTAGCCCACTCCTACATTTTGCGCTTTCAAATCTGGGGTAGCATGTCCCAATTCTTCCTTATCTTTATAACAATCATAACAAGCATAACAAAAGAAATTGCTCCTATGTTTATGTCTCTGTACTAGCTAGATAACAAATGTTTTATTGTTGTTGTTGTTTCTGACATGTGCATGACTCCCACATTTTGACATATTTCCTAGCTGGTGTTTTGTAACAGGCCACTCTGTGTGGGAAAGTTGATCATTGTGTTGGAGTCGAAAGACTCTTTCAGGTAGATTCTCTGGAGTTTTCATGTCCTTGACACCCTCCACTCCCACCCACTACCTTCTCTCTATCTCCAGCTCTCTCTCTAGAATCACCGTGATTTATAAGGGCTAATAGCCGCCCACTCCCTTCACGCTCTTTAACTCTCCATCTATTGATATTAGCCAGCCAGGAAATGGAGCTAAATTATCCCATTCACCAGGTGACCTTAACAGTCCATAGGATTTACCCTCTAAGGGAGACTCTTGTACATTGTAACATTTGTACACACACTCACACAGACACTGACAGACCTTAACCCACTGACAACTGCTTATGCACATAGCAGTTTAATTATGCAGACATTATCATGATGTTATAGAAATAATTAATTGCGATACAGCTTTTTTCTTCCTGCCACAGTGTAAATAACCAGCAATGCAAACCAGCACAAAAAGGCTATCAGCACTCTGGAGATAAAGTGAAAAAAGGGAAAAGGCAGACAAAGAAATATTTCATAGCAGAAAAAAACTAGTAAAGGAGGCCACCCAACCCCCTTCTCCCCCCCTCGCCCAAATAATACCCTCAGGGAACAGACCGGTAAACCACTTCATCAGCCCCCAGCATGTCAGTCCTGCCATATATGGGCAAAAAATGGGTGGGGTAGAAAGGATAGAAAATTCCATCACTCTCCTCACTTGTCCTCCTAATGCAAATCCTCTCCCCCTGGTCCTAATCACTCCAATGTGTTTTTATCCACCTTGCTTCTTCTCAAGTGGGACAACCCTGCCTGTCATTTAACCCCAAGCCTTGTGCTCACTGGGCATTTTTTTTTCTTCTTTTTAAGCACCGGCAGGCTGCAGGGATGAAGTGCTTTGGTGTGGTGAGGGTAAAAAAAAAAAGTGCTGTGTGTGGGTACTGTATCTTTGACAACATCTCATCCTCCTGACAGGAAAAGTGCAGCGCTTATTCTTTTGAAAATCTGAGATATTTTCAAGTTGAAGCACCCAGAGTAGCAGAACAAAAAGGTGGAGTGTTTTGAACAAGAAAAGGTGCTGGGTGAAGCGCTTTTACACAGACAGCTGCTTCAGCTCCACACGCACTCTGTCTCTATTGAAAATGTCTGAAAAAGGCGCTGATGCTCTAAACAGAAACCTAGTGGGCACAAGGCCTAGCATTATCTTCAGGATTATTTCCTCCCCCCATCTCAGCTGCCCATAGTTACACACACACATACATCAGAAGCAGCAGTACCACTATCTCTGCCACCAGCATCGGTGAAAAGACACATTCTGACTCCAAGTCTCAGACAGAGCATGTAGCTAACAAAGAGCAGTTGTCTTTGTTCAGCTGGTGCAGGAGAGGGAGGGGTGAACAAGGAGGGATAAGGATGGAGGATGGGGAGAGACACCGACTTCCCTCTTTTATGTTTGAGCACAAAAAACAGCAGACAAGCAAAATTTTCTCCACTCATCATACACATACACAGTTGTACCTGTTCAGACCCACAGTCCTGAGCTGTGTGTTCTTAAACACTACTGTGCTTACTCAGGTGACTATGAAATATATTAGATTTTTTTACAGTGAAGTATAACATGGTGCAATATACACATTATTCTTCTTACAGTGTATCCAGCGGTGTTGGCCTAGCTGATGAGGTGGGTGCACTAACCTACTGGGTCAAGGAGGAAATGAGTTTACTCCTATATATATTTTAATGGCATTTTGGCTGATAGGTGGTTATACTGCAAGGGTGAAAAGAGTGGGTATACCCCCTATACCTGCATAGGCTATAGCCTCCACTACACCTCTGAGTGAATCTCTGCTCTTGAAGACTGAGTTTGGCTGCTTTGAACTACACACTAACATCAGTTAATATGCTTACAATGACAATGCTAACATGCTGATGTTAAGCAGGTGTAATCCTATGTTCACCATCTTAGTTAAGTGATCTAGCATGCTAATCATTGTCAATTAGCACTAGTGCTAAACACAAAGTAGGACTGAGGCTGATGGGAATGTCATTACTTTTGCAGGTATTAATCAAGTTATTGGACAAATTTCAAAAGTTGTAAACTGTTTTCTCCAAACAATGTCTGGCGTTGCCCTTCCTCACATGTAGCACACTACAGGAGATGATCTCTGTCAGAGGCGTTTTCACCTACTGGACACAGTCCATTTGGATCAGGCGAAGGGTGACACCTGGGTAGTGAATTTGGGAATCCTAAGATAGTGAAGGAATGGCCCACCATACTTTGCCTTACTCTGCCTCTTATTGCCTTACCCTGACATTCTTACCCCAACCCTAACCAATCCTACTCCTCTCGCCTAGACCTAACCAATCCAACAAATGAAGGCAACGACTGCTAGCCAGTCATAGGGAGAGTAGAGCGGGTCATTCCCTCACTATCCTAGGGTTCGCAAATTTTCACCTGGGTAGGAGGCAGGATGCGATGCGGATTACACCGTGGTCCCATAGCTGGTTTGTAATCTGGTCATAAACAACAGTCTCTTGCTGTTCCTTAAATTTATCTGATGATTTTGCTTTTATGGACAGAAGTTCCTGAATCTCATCATCTCTCCAGTTACACATTTTTGTTGGCGTCTGCATGTAAATGACCCTTCTTCTTCACCCTCAGATGTTTGTTTTCTTCTGGTTTTGTGCGAGCCACATGATAGAAATGTCATCAACATGCCCACTGGCTCGCTGTGAATTCTCCAGACAATTACCTGCTCTATTCACGCATAGGCTCAGTCTGACAATAGACGGACTTTGTACTAGGGAGCTGGCAGGGTAAAATCCGTTTCACGTCATCTCCAACTGATTCAGACATTTGCTTTCTCATATACAGCTCCTCTGGGTAATGTCTCGATAATGTCAGGTTTGCAGTGCATAACTGAAAGGAGCTAAAGTTAATACAGTTCATACTGAGGGGGACATCAAAGTGTGTATCACATTTAATGACAATCCATCTAATACTTGTTGAGACAGCCACTAAAAACTATAAATGTCAACCTCATGATGGTGCAAAAGAAACATCAGGGGATCACCAAAGTTATTAGGATACATTGCCTGGAAACCATGAATGGTACAAAATTTTGTGCCAGTGACCAGTCCATTCAGTAAACTTTGACTTCACAATGGCACCAGAGAAAAAGTCAAAGGATCACCAAGGTCAGCAGGGTTCATCCTCTGGTAAACATGAATGTCTGTACTAAATTTCGTTTAAAGTCATCTAATAGCTGTTGACCTATTTTTAATGTCTGGACCAAGCGGCAACCTCTGGGCTGAAAAATGAAGTCAACGTGAAACTGCATTTCCTCTAATAGCCACATGAGGCTGGCTCCAAGAGCGAGGCAGTTTCCATGCAAAAATGCCAACTTTACAACATGTTTACAGCCCAATACAAAAAACGATTTTGGTTTCTGTAACTGATTTCCTCATTCATGAAAACTGGACAGGGGATTACATTTCATATAGCTCAACTATTTGACTTTTGTTAAGGCTTTAAGTGTTATGCATGTGGCCACTTTGAGTGACAGGCTGTCTGCCAATAGTGTCCTTGGCTTCTCAGTCAGATGCACCCCTCACTCCTCCACAGCTCCACCCTCTCGTCCAAATATGGTCAGTTCTGGCTCCAAAAATCCAAGGTGGCGATGACCAAAATGCTAACTAAAGACTTGAAAACGTCATAAAAGTCCACAAACCTGGGGCGTCAGTGGCTTAGTGGTAGAGCAGGCGCCCCATGTACAAGGCTGTTGCCGCAGTGGCCCGGGTTCGACTCCAGCCTGTGGCCCTTTGCTGCATATCATCCCTCTCTCTCTCCCCCTTTCACACCTACCTGTCCTGTCCATTAAAGGCAAAATGGCCCAAAAAATATCTTTAAAAAAAAAAAAAGTCCACAAACCAGTGGGTGACGTTATGGTGGCTACGTCCATATTTTTATACAGTTTACAGTCTGAACCAAAGTGGTTGACCAGCTGACCGCCACTACCACCATAGGGCCAAGCTGCCGGTCTGGTGGAAACCTGAGCAAGGGAGAGATCAAAATTACGATCTTCAAAATTATAACATAGGACACAACCAATGTCTGACAATGTCAGCAGTCACTACATGTGCAGCTTCCCAGCAGGAAGTACAGTCACTATGCTGTGACCTACAGGAATCTCCAAAGCAAAGTAAACTTATTTCATTATTAACTCAGAACCTTGCTGTCTTTCCCTGCTTCAGTCTCTGGAGACGCAACACAGCCTGTATGGTTCCATGATCTTAACATACTGTTGATAATTATTTAATGATGAGGCACAGATGGTGAAGACATCTTTAACTATGTGCTGTCTCACTTTGCAACGGATTGCATGTAGAGTGATTTAATTAATTCAGGAATACTTTAACTCAATGGTATTTTTCTCTCATGTCTGCTGTGCCTGAAATGTGTAGTTAAAAAAAAAACATAAAATGAGTTGACTAATCAAAACAGATCTCTTCTCCTCCTTTGCAAAACATCAGTGATGTAAAAGCTGCTGATGCCATATGTCAATTAAATATTAATGGTGTGGGTTTTTTTCTTGTCGAGATTAACTGAAAGGAAGAAAAAACTTTTCTGGTTAATGTTCTTGTTTGTCTGAGTGGGAACATAAGAAGGATGGATAAATAAAATTGATTAACAAGGGTATAATTGTATGATTCTATTCTATCACTGAGCGGCACACCCAAGAACAATTATCATTATTAATTTATTTTAGCATAAAGCAAATGAAAACAAACACCTACATCTCTCACACACACATGCCTCAGAAACTATTTTAATTTTCGATTGGGCCAAAACAAATCAAGCAAGGCCTGTGTTTGACAAACCCAAATGAAAGTCAGTCCCCAAGAGCCACTGCTAAATTGCTTTGCTCGGGAGCAATTATAAAGGGATCTGTTGATTTTGTTGTTAAGTGGCTCTGATTGGTTGCGGAGTGGCAGGCTCTAATGTGGACACTAATGCAAAGTGACATGTGTAACAGGAGTCAGGACCTCATCACCTCTGTGGCTATTAAGACCAATTCAGGGGAGACATTTCACACTCACGCTCACCTTGAGCTCTCGGTGGAGCAGCTGGATGTGAACAGTCAATGACAGTGGAAGTGCACTGCCCTACAGTTCTGTAATAAGTGACACAGTCAACACATACCAAGTAAAAAAAGTTTAACACAGTATTCTAACAGAGTCATCAATCAAAACTCACATATAAAGATGACTCATACTGGTTCCAGACCTTCTCAAATACATTCCCTCTTAAACTGGCTCATAGCTGACCCAGTCACCACTGGTTGGGTAAATTTGATTTACTTTAACCTCACCCACTCACCTCAGAGTAACCTTTTCCTCTTCTGCACCTCAGTTTTAATGTATTGTTCAGAATATTGCTGTTTAATTAGATGACACATCTCCTCTTTTATTAAGGAGATTGGTCAGAAAATGCTTTTGGTTCTGTATACAACATTCAGAGCATTAGTAAATATATAGTGGGGTATATGGTGTCCTTAGATGAGTCATGCTACCTGTGTGTGTGTTGTAATACAAGCTTCTTTGTTCTTTCCTGTGGTAGACGTCAGACTGTGGATGCATGTTAGTGCATGTGAGTCCCAAGCCCCCAGAAACAGTGCCAGGCTTTTGAGGCCAATTTTACACGGTGGCCAAACGTGGAATTACAATTTCTGGGTCCATCACACGACACAGTCTGCCCAGAGAGACTTTTTCCTGTCACAGTCCCTGTGAAATTATTCATTTGCTATCAGGACTTGATTTATTCGATCCAGTCACATTTCTTTAGTATAAAAGAACCAGATCAGATCATTTTTTATCCCCATTCAAGGTAGCAGAGGGCTAAACTGGCAGTTAGCTGTTTGGTGGTCAGAAGTTAGCCACTCAGCTGTGGTAAGTCCCTAGTACACTTGCTCTATGGGCCACATGATGTGGAAGATCCGGGTAATTTCATACCACTGAAATTGCTGTTGTTAGCACTGGTCACACTGTTAGCACCATTAGCTGCTAGCTGCTGGCTCATCCACCTGCATGTTTAGAACCGTGTACTGCCAGCCTGAATCAGACTCTGACTCATAGATACACTGAATGTTCTACAGACCTTCTTTAACGTAACATTTTGACATTTTGCAAAATGCACTTATTCACTTTCTTCATGGGAGTTAGATGCAAAGAACGATGTCACTGTCAAGTTTGTCCATTAGAAATGAACTACAGCTAGGAGATGCTTAGCTTAGCTTAGCATAAAGACAGGTAAATACAGCAAACATGGCTCTGTTCGGAGAGAACGTAATATGCCTGTAAGCACCTCTAAATATCACTAATGAACACGTTACAGCTTGTTTGTTATTCCACATAAAAACCAAAATGTAAAACGCTGTGGTTTTACAGGGGGATATGTGCTAGAGTATTTCAGTTACTTCTTAGAGACTCCTCTAAAAAAAAAACCCACACACGTGTTGTTATACAGTTGAGAGATAACATGTTATTTAGTCATCTTTAGAGGTGCTGATAGGTAGATTTTGTTACCTTTGGACAGAGCCAGACGAGCTGTTTCCAGTCCTTATGCTAAGCTAAGATAACGGCCTCTTGGCTCTAGCTTCATAGTTCGCGTACAAAGAAATACTGATCTTCTCATTTCTCTGCAATAAAGCAAATAAGTGTATTTCCCCAAATTCCTTTTCCTTCCCAGGCTAGGTGAAAGCTATCCTACATGTGAAACAACATAAGTGCCACCTGTACTCTCTGTTGCAATCCAATATAACGGCCCTGCAATAAATTCAGCCACAGTGAGGCTCATAATGTTCAATTTGTGTTGAGCCTGGGAGGTGCTGATTCAACTCAGAGGGGATTTTCTGAGGCTGTAGTTTGTGCTGTGTTGAGCTGCATTATATTGTAAGGTGTTTCTGTTTCTGTGTCCACCCCCGAGCAGATGCCTTATTTGTTTCAGCTATCATCCTGCAGCTGAAGGAGAGGAGACACAGGCAGAGATTTGGACCTGGACATGGACAAACATGGTATTAGGGTAAGGAAAGGGAAATTGAAAGAAAACTGGACTTGTCACTTTTCTCTTGAGAATGACAGTGTTTGTCAGGTACATGTACAGGCAAACATATGTGTGTGTGTTTGTGTGTCTGTGTCATCCGTACTTTGGCAGCAGTGTTTGCTCCAGTCTGGCAGAAGGTAGCGATTGTACCAGTAATGGTGTGATAGTGACATAGTGTCATAACAAGGTAGCAAATGCGCTAAATGTTCAGAGGCAGGCATCTGCTCCAGTTAGAGCTGAAGACAGCGTCAAGCTGTTCATATTATTGCCAATTAAGATCAGATTTAATTTAATCATGAAAATCAAATTAAAAAGTACAGCATATATCTCTCAGGCTCTAATGGATGTTCACCACAACAACTGGGTGAACTCAGAGAAATACTTCTGGTAAAGATGAAAGCATTAGTCCATTTGCGTTGAAGTCATATGTGTCTGTTTGTGTCTCTGCCTACTTATTATTTTTTTCCAACATTCATCTCATCACTCCTCAACACTTCTCATTTAATATTCTACCCGACTATGACCGAAAATAAGCACTGACGAGAAAACTGACACCTTGTCTTCTCCTCAGCAGAGTGTAATGCGGCAAAATGATGAGAAGACTTTGTGAAAGGTAAAGCGGGGGGCATACGTTTCTGTGTGACTGGTTTTCCCAGATGGCCATGTGGAGGGAGCTGTGTGATCAGAGATCTAATAAACCGGTGGATATGCTGCATCGCCTTTCCTGGGAGGGAGCTGTTGCCATAGCAACCACACCACAAGCACTGCAGGTTAATGGTGGGAAATTATGATTTGCCGGTTGCAACTAACACACAGGGTGACTGCTGAATCAACTTTGAGCTCTCTGTGGCGGCAAAACGATACGAGCGGTTCCCACAGTGCAGTTTTTGGATATCAAAAAGGCCTTTGAACAAGTTCCAGTTGGCCCCCAGCAAAATGAATTAAATTTCACTAATGTATTTGTATTTTAAAAGGCTTTACTCTGCCACATGCGCTCAGCCTGCACTAAATCCTGAATCTAAAAGTAGTGAAACATTTAAAAACACAAATCAGGGTCAAATGGTCAAAATAAACTCCAACAGGAATTCTTCTAACAGGTCCAGTCCTATTAGTGGTTTAAAGGCTGACTAAAACTTTTCTCAACTCTGTTTTTACTGTGTTATGTAAAAGTTTCAGAGCACAGTGTGCAGATGGTTACAATAACTTGTTTGCCATTTGTAGTTTAATATTATAGCATGAGTCAAGCATGGATCAATTACAAATTGACCCCACCAGACAATAGCTGAAGGTCATGCATCACAGAGTGTTTGGTAGATTTAAAGGAATACTGCTCCCTCCAAATGACCAACTGTACAGCAGTTACTTGCCCTGTGTTATGATGCATTTGAGAAAAAAGCTTAGTTTTTCTCACATGCCTCAGTGAAAGAAGAATCCGAAAAAAGGAGAAAATTCTTGATGAATTGAAGACGTAGGCTACTGCCATTAAAGGGGAACTAATATTTTTTTCAACCTGGGCCCTATTTTCCGATCTACTTTTGTCTAAATGAGTGATAGGATGTTCAATATTTGACATTTCTCCAGTACGAAGCTAGGGCTGACCTGTCTGCAGCCCGTGGGCACACGCTATATTAAATAATAGGGCACTCAGACAGCGTCAAACAACGTCAAAATATGTCCATTAAAAGTGCATTTTTTTCCACATAGATAGGCTCGGATAGTTAGTATAATTATCCGACAACATAACGGAAAGGAGAAATGAACGTCTGTGTTTACGTCTAGCTGGATTCAGACGCAGAACTCACTGAAATTGAAGAGCGGACGAGGAGAGAGAGGGAGTAGCAACAGGCAGAGGAACATGCCCGAATCCAGCTAAAGGTAAACACAGACATTCATTTCTCCTTTCTGTTATGATGTTGGATAATTATACAGCAATTGATAAGTCACACAATAACACAAACAACAAGATATAGTTTCTCTTCTGTTAAACACTGACTCCTATGACTTCAATTAATCAAGTATTTCATCCGTTTTTGGATTCTTCGGTCACTGTGGAGGCATGTGAGAGAAATACATTTTTGTTCACAAATTTAGCGTAACATTGGGTGAGCAACTGATCTACAAATAATCATCTGAGGGGGGAAGTTTTCCTTTAATGCTTTGTCAGAAATAAAGGAAATTCATCAGTTACTGTTACCCACCATTAGTCAGACTTGAATGTAGTTTAATACCCTAGATTTTATGAGTGCCCAAAATAATGTCAGTTTTGCTGAACCTTTTAATCTTTGGCTGTTTGTGATCTTCTTTTTTTTTTTACTCTTCAGGCATTTCATGAACATGGACACTGTACAAATGTGTTCAAGTTTTAAACATACATACCAGATTAATATTTGGCCTAAACTAAACACATACAGGAGAACTCATTTTGGAGCATCATAGAAGGATGAAGTCAAACCTGCTCAGGCCGTCTAAGTAGAAAAGATAAAAAACACTGAAATGACAACAATTGTGTTGATCCCCAGTCAATAACTCTCTTCTTAATTCCAATAGAAACAGCAAGAACCTGCACGTGCCATCTGTTTGGCGCACTGTCTTGTCTCAACACAGAGATGATCACATCTCATCTCTGTAGCTACAGTATGGATGAAGAACCTGTCAGGCAGCTCCCAAAGCAGCAGCTCAAACAGCAAGTGATGAAACGTTGTCATTTTCACTGCTCCCCTTAGAGAGGGAGGAGGAGGAGGAAGAATCTAAACAAGTGACAGGTCTGAGAAAAGACTTATCTCTCTCTCAACATAGATGTGTGTGTGTGTGTGTGTGTGTGTGTGTGTGTGTGTGTGTGTGTAATAGAGAGAGAGATTTTTATTTAAACAAAGCACTTTTTTAAACATTATCACATTGGATATATTTACATACACATCAATAAACAGCTACTTTTTTAAAAAAAAAAATAAATACATTTGCATATTGCCGGAGCAAGACAGAGACTAATAAGATCCACTCTAAAGTCCATTTCATTTCATAATTATTATAAATTATTAATTAGCAAGTCATTAAATTTATATCAACTGTGTCCATGGCACCCAAAAGTCTTTTGATGTCCTCCTCTCAAGCGAGCTTTCAAGCCTTTTCCTCAGTGCTGATGGATGAACTTGAGTTGCGTTGACCCGAGCAGTGACGACAGAAACACATTTTAAAGAGGTCAACAGCACACACAGCCGAACAATGAGACGTGTGATGAGTGAGGTGCCATTGGTTCCTCTAGCGCTTCCACCATAAAATCCGCACTCCGCTGCTCGCGGCCGGTATAGGGTGGGACTTTTTGTTCCCATGGTTTGTGATGACAGAACAGATGGTGAGGTTGCCTGTTTGGGCATCACTGTGGGTGTCAGACGCGTTTCAGTCCAGCTGACCTGCACCAGGCAGCTGCTGCTCGTCACTGGAAGCTGTGCGCTGCAGCGTTTCCACTTCTGAAGTGTTAGCGCCGCGTCTCCGGCGCTGGAGATCACATCACAAGCGAAAAGGGGGGTGTTTTCCACAGACACAGATTTGTTCTCGTTAATAAGGCTGAATGTTACTATTCTAAAACATAATCTGCAAACCCCTTCGCGCATCATTCCGGAGCTGCGGATACTGCATGGGTCAGATACAGTAGCCTGCAGCAGTGGGAACGGAGGATACGGCGCTTCAGAGGTGAGAGCGATGTGTTTGTTTCATGCATGTGCTGAAATTGTGATATACATATGCCTGTAAAATATCTCCAAACATTTCCTTGATTGTTTTTGCTTGATAGAAGCGAGGGAATATTTCAGTCTGGTGAAGAGTGGAAAAACTCAGAAAGATGAAGTCATCATATTTGTGATTTCAAGAAACGCACTGATCAACAAAGATGAAATGAAACAATAACGCGATCTTTCTCCGTGGTGTGGGTCCTCGTGCAGCGCGTGCAGCAAAGAGGAATGGCAGTGTTATGGCTTTAACAAACAAATATTTCATTCAGACAGAGATTGGATCCTAAAAGTTGTGCGTATTTATGATATGATCTCAGCATTTGTCTGCAATATGTGCGTCTTATTAATAAAATGCATTATAGCAGTAGTAGATTTGCAAGGACACTGTGCTCTGCAGTCAGTCTATACACACTATATGATTATTGTGAACCTTTTTCCAATCTAGACAATTTATAAATATGAGCTGATCTGAGATAAGAGGCAGGGGAACAAAGGGAAAACCAAATAAAAATCTGTGCACCGCAAACCTCTGTTAAGTTGCAATATTTAGTTTGCTTATACTTCAGCCATAAAAGCCAGGTATTGATGTGAACTGTGAGTCTCCACCGGGCTCATTATTAATTAAAGCTGCAGTCTTGTCAGCAGTCCTGACATTTCACTGCACTGTGACACCGGGTTCAACTAACAGTGTAGTGTAACATTTACACAAACTGCAGCATCACTCGCCAGAGCAGAGTGCTGCTGAAACAGCTGAGTAGCAGCAATGGGCTCATGTGCTCCAGCAAAACCTATTTGCATGCCCAAGAGGCAGGAAATCGGCAGATGTCTGGAGTGAAGAAGACAATCCAGTGTTTCTGATAAGAAGTAGGAGAGAGCAGGGGGAGTCTGTATTGTTAGGGTCACCTTTGTCAAGTGGGCTCTGTTGTTTCAGCTGCTGCATTACGGTGGCACCTGTTACTGAGATCACAAAGAACTCACTAATATCAGCACACTATCAGGAGTTTGATTAGGACAAGAGGAGCATGATTTGCATGATTTTGCACACGTGTTTTTAAGCAACCACACAACTTGTGTGCAGTTTACTTTATCTTGTGAGGAAGCCAGACAATTGATCCAGATGTCACCCAATAAGCCAATGAGGTGGGAGTGTAGCAGGCCGTGGCACCTTCCCCCAGTCCTCACAATGCACAGTGACGTATCTCCTCAGCTGGTGATGAGGAGTGTGAGAACCTACCAAAACAAAGACACGTCTTGGTGTGTCTGTGTGTTTGGGTAGGAGCCTTTGTGAAGCGTAGGGCCGGACACTGCAGCATGTGTTGGTGCTGGGGTTTCCCACAGCGGTGGAGACGGAGGGTGCAACAGCTTGACCTTCTCCCTTTGTGAGCGTGATCTGAAGGGGAACATGGAAACATGACGGGCCATTGTAGGGTTTTGTCAGGATGTCGAGTTGCGTGTTTTGTCCTTTGTTTTTATCAGTGATAAGCTGAAAATGAACTTTTATTCAAAATAGACAGTCTGTAAGAGAGTTTTGGTTGTTATCATACACGGAGCAAAAACCTGATATAAACTGTTCAAAAAATCATGTTGAAGCCCATTTATGAAAATCCATTTTACAAGCATTATTAAATGAATACTATGCAGGGTTTTATTATATAAAGATAATCCCTCTAAATCATTATTTTTTTTTATTTTATTATGTTCAAAAACCTTTGAAAACACATTGGGGGAGAAATTAAAGTTTCAATGGTGTTGAGATATAAACAATAAATGCAGACGCAGCTAAAATCAAAAGGCAACAAAGGAAGAATACAACTAGGCCTATATGTATATACATATATATATATATATATATATATATATAAATTACTTATGACCTACTAGAAATATGTGGTGGTGTATTTATCTGCAGAAAATTTAATTATTATCTCCTTATTTTGTTGTGTTTGGGATGTTCCTGGGTACAACACGCAGGTGAGGTCAGGACTTTATAGAAAGGTAGAGACCAGCACGCATCCATCCAATTACACAGCGCTAAAAGAAAAACACAAATATATTAAAAGTAAAACACCAGGCGTAAACAGCTTGGGTTGGTTTTCACCTTTGCTGGTGATACTGTTTACAAACAGAAGCCAGCAGTGACTTTATAGTGTACCTTTAATGACACAATCTTTTTGGTTGAGAGGTCAGTTTGAACTGCGCAAGTTAATTATCCTTGACCTCTGCGTTGTTTCAAATAGGGGTTCCCCCGAGATTAGAGACTCTTGCCCCGTCAGTAAGATTGATCGATGCTTCAGTGACAACAAATTGGCTTTTTGCCAACATTGCAACTGTAAGGATAGATGAAGAGGAGGGGGGAGGCATACAGGAGAAAAAATTGAGAGCCAGAGAAGAGAAATTGTGTCAAGATCCATCTCAGTTCCACAGGGAAATAAAGCTACCATATGGATTTGCAGTAAATAGAACTACAGAGACAATTTGCCATGCTGCGACTATTAAACACTGATGCAGCCTGAAGTAAAAGTATGCAGCAGAATTTCCTTTAATTCCATAAGCATGGTTTCTTATTGTATCTTCAGCCCTGTTGCATTTTTAGCTCAGCAGTTTACTCCTGTAGCCTCCCGGCTGAAGGAAGCAGAGCTCTCCATCCTCTCCCTCTTTACTTTCTCCCGTCTCTCTGACTGAGTGGACATGCATCCTTCTCCTCCTCCTCGGCTCTACACCTCTGCCATCAGCAGCTGCACCAAAGCCCTGTGTGATGTGAAGTGAGACACTTGCATACTAATGGAGCAGGAACAGGATGTCTCTCAGGCAGGCCAGCACAGTGAGGACATGGAGAAAACATCAGGCAGCACCACTCAGCTTCCCAGCACCACATGAGAGCTCTGGGTTCAAACTGATTGTCTCGAAAAACTGGCAGCTTTAGAGTAGGAATCTGGAAATATATAAATACAATGTGGTGTCTGCTGATAAGGGGAAAGAGTCAGACATTTGAGCCTGTGTGCTTACTGTTGTTTTATTGTGTTTATGCTACAGTCACCTTCTTGTACCAGCAGCTCTCACAAGCATGTTCCTTTAGCCGCCCGGTGGCAGTAATAGCCGTCTTCTCATGTCTTCTCATTTGGTTATGAAACAGACATGCCGGTGGCATAGCCGTTGCTATGGTGATGGCATGTCTGTGAGCCTGTTGTGCGGTTGCTGATTCAGAAACACTGCTTACATTTTGCACCCAGTGAAAAGGGCCTCAGAGATAGAGGGGGTAAAAGCATAGCCTTCTATGAAAAATGATGCAGTGTGCTATCAAGTGAGGTCCCTCCTGGCTGCACCAGTGGCACACAGTGAAGGGTAGTATGAGCAGTATCGCATCTAAACTCCCAGAATGTGTAAAATAAAGTCAGATGCAATGACTTCAAACCAACCGCAGAGACATAATTTCACAAGCCCTTCAAAATGAGTCCTTTTTAACTTCTTCTGCTGAAAACAGTGACTGCACACAAACACCTACATTTCACAGCTCTAAAGAGAAATGCTCCCTGCGTCTGACTGCAGGTCTGTGTTTCTTTCGTGCCTCTGATTATCTCCACTGCCCCCTGTATTGTCCAGAGATCCTGTCTCCTAAATGAATTTACAAGACCTTAGTATGAAGCAGACAAAGCTCATTATGTCCCACAATCACATCTCACTGTCTCGCGTTGGACCTCAGAGCCAGTGATCCTCTGACGGTTTATGGGAACCCAGTGGAAATATCAGCTACTGTAGGTGTGTATTTGTAGACGTGTGTGTGTGTGTGTTTTAAATGTTCTATGTGTACTTAGATTAAAACCTCATAAGGATCGGCTGAGCAAAGAGAGTAAATCCCTCCTGCTGCAGGCTTCAGTTCAGACAGTCAGCTGGATAATGCCAAGCTGTTGAGGGATTTTTCTGCCTCCTTCCAGTGGTCTGTGTATGCATGTGTGTCACAGCGTGCGAGTCAAAGAGTGGGGAAACAGAATCTGGATTTTGTGGCAGTGTGGAGATGGGTGCAGTATGGAGACATATGTATGTGTGCATTTTAAATTGCTGTGTCTTTGCTCTCTGTGGCCTCAGCCAAGAGATTAGCAATAGATTTTCAGGACACACAGGTGTTGGCACACAACTGGTCTGAGAGAGAGAATTAATCTGAGATGATCTAATCTCTGTCGCATCCCAGAGAACAAGAGTTCACAAAGGTGTTGTCCCACCAAAGTGATTCTGTAAAGCATAACAAACCTTACTCCTGTGGGAAGTTTCCTCTGTCATGTTTTGAGACATGATCAAAGCCAGGACTTTGAGAACAAAGTTTACTATTTCTCCTTACAATTTATGTCAGCTCCATCTTGTAAATGACTGCAGATACCAAAACAATAGTGTCTGTATAGTAGCGATGAGGACGTCATTTGTAGAGCTGTTTAAATAAAAATCAAGGTGTTTTCAGGCTATATCAATGATACAGGAATTTCTAACTTTGATACAATACTATAAAAATATTAATATTTGATAAAATTTTCAATAACACAGGAAAAGAGTGACATGAGGGCAGAACATTTATAATTTCTCTTGAAAGAAAAAATATAACAAGGCTGTAACATGTCAGAGATGACTTTCCTTTTCATGGTTAGTAGCAGAGAACAGCACAATGACTGCAGTAAACATTTACAAGCATGCTCAGCTGATACAGGTCTCATATATATACTGCAGAATATGAATACTGAAATCGTTTTAAATATTGCGAATCAATACATACTAATAAATTGACATTTAGCATCAATCAACAGCAACTATGGCTCCCTTCTGTGTATTCTGACAGTTAGGTGGGTGCTAATACATAAAATAATATGTTTCTCAGTCTTTGCCCCAATCATGACATTTATCTTTTGTTTTTATTTTATCTTAATAATATTGTCCGTCTAGCACACATACATGCACACACACTCGTTACCAAATGCATTAACAGTACTATTTCATATCTCCTGCTAGTGGTAAAATTAAAGTTCCTCTTCAGGCATTTATTAAACACCTCAAGATACACCTCTGTTCATCAAAACTACATATTCATACATTTTTTTCCATGAGAAAAAAATCCCTTCATGTCTTAAAATGGCTTAGATGTAACTCTACACCTTTGCCTGATTCAGTATGCACAGTACTGCAAATATGCAATTAAGCCCCGCCCCTTAGCTGTTGGCCTGCAGCTCGTGCATGTCTTCTCACCTTCACTCTGCTCATTAAACACAAACCTCACTAAAGTTGCAAAACACTGGTATGTAGCTTCACCTGCTTCTCCTCCTATACCACTTGTTTTGCCATAGGGTTAATCAAAGTCCCACCCCACAAGTTGACGTGATTGGTTCCTTAGAGTTGTGACATAGCAAGCCCAGGCAGTCAGACTCAGCTTTATTGAGACTGTCATTGGCACTCTACAGTTCCAAGGAAGAAATACTCAGTCGTGGCACTGACTGCTTATTGCGCCCATGATATGTTTTGTAGCAAAAAAACATGATGTAGAAATGTTATAGATTAAAAACCTCTATAAACCATGATGTCAAAATGGAAGTCAGAGGTGAAAGTGAAAAGTGAAATGTGGATCACTTTGTATATATGTTGATTCAGATATTTGATAGATGCTGTGTAGGAAATGGATAATGTTAGAGTGTGCTTTAAAGGTCCAGTGTGTAGGATTTAGGGGCATCTACTGGCAGAAATGGAATTCATTGTGCATTACCTTAGAATGAGTCGTTTATAACTACATATGGAGCGTGTTCTCCTCCATAGTATTTGTCATGTTTCTACAGTAGCCCAGAATGGACAAACCAACCTCACGGCTATATGCCATTAAATCCTACCTGCCTGACCTTTAAAGGTCAGAACACATGAATACATGACAGCTATTTGCTGCACAAAGTAAATATGTGATGTAGATGTTTAGGTATATAGGCCACAGAGAATCTTTTCCTACGCACACAGTAGCAGAGTGGCAAAGCTTACAGGTGGGAAGCTGGTGAGGGATCATGTATTTGGTTAGCAAAGCTTTACTGTAAAATTTGAGGGTATCCTTAAACACAGTAGTTTACTCTGACCACTTCAGTGGAGCTGCTCTGTGGCCGACAAGAGGTATGTGTGGGTGTACCGGGCAGTTTGTGAGTATGAATTTGTGTACTGCAGTGATGATGAAGAAGGCCATGAGTGAAAACGAGCATATGTGCTCAGCAGAGCTTCCTTGGGTCAATGAGGTCAACACGTACACACAGTGAGAGATAGGTGGGAACGGATGCCGACCCCCATAGTGCCTTCAGTCTGCCAGAAACCTGGTGCCAGGTGTCTGAGTTTTATGGGCTCAGCATGAAAGCAGTGATTACTCCACCTGTCTCCTCCGATTTAATAGCCGAGCAGTGCAACACATGGAGGAAGAGAGAGGACAGACAAATGTATCACAAAGTTAATCTCTGTATTCCAAGGCACAGTACATCAATATTTGAATGAATTATTTGAGAAACTAAATGATGGATGACTAAATGCAGAAGGAGGTGCCACATGTTCAGCAGTTACAGTAGGATGTGTGAAAAGAGCCAAGAGGAGTGCCACCCTTCAGTCACACTAAGGGAATCAGTTAAATCTGTTTGAGTGTGGCCGTGGGCGGATCATGAGACAGCGGGCCCCTGGGCACAGATATGCAAAGGGCTCCACCACCTCTCCTACATAGTAGCAAGACACACCAACTTTGTGGTGGTTTCGCATCTCTTTGTAGTCATTATACATTTCTTTGGGGGTTTGTGTCTCTTTGTGGTCATTTTGTGTCTCCTTGTGGTTGTTTTGTGTCTTTTTGTAGTCGTTTGGGTCTCTGAGGTAATTTTGTGTCCTTTTTGGCCACTCAGCAGTCATTTTGTGTCTCCTTGTGTGTCTTTGTAATTATTTTGGGTGTCTTTGAAGTTCCTTTATATCTCTTTGTGGCCTTGTCATGGTCTTTTTGAGTATCTTCCTGGTTGGTGCGTGTTAATTTGTGTGACATTTTGCCGGTAAAGGCCAGGGGGCTCCCTGACATTTTGGGCAACTGGGCCTGTGCCCAGTAAACCTGTTCTGTAATCCATCCATGAGTGTGACTGGGTGATTGCAGAGAGACCAGCCACCTGATATAGGCACAATATGCTAAGAGAAAAAAACATGGATGAGCTGTGATGCTTAAAGTTTCTGCTGCGAGTTGCTGTATTTGAGAAAAGCTGATTTAGCGTGCAGTGCCACTCTTCTGGCATGTTTACATTTCTAGAAACAATGATGTTATTTTCCTGCATAGCACAGTGTTCCATTTTGTATTTACTGAGCTGCTTTTATATACTATTGCACATGCAAATGCGTAGGGAAAACTGTGAGGAGTTGTCAACACATTCCAGGGCACGAACAGACTGCACATAAAAGGAGAGGGAAAACAATCTGTATCTGTTTTATGTTAATATCGGAGGAACTTGTCAGTTTTGATGTAAAACAAAATACTCCCAACGATCTCTCTCTGTTGCACACACACACACACACACACACACACACACACACACACACACTGGATGCTCAACCTCAGTTTTTTTATGAGGATAAATGTGAATTTCTATGAGTGTGAGTCACACTAGAAACTGACACTGTTGGTGTTTCGTGAGCGCAGCCAAGAGTCTTTCTTTCTTTTTCTCTTGCTAATGTCAACTATTATAAAAGCTGATTAATCCTTTTAGTTGTTTATTGTAATAATTGCTACTTTTGACAGCTCACTCATCACACACAAACATAGTAATGACTACACACACAGGAATGTTTAATCATTAATATTTTTTGGCATTTTTTAAAGAAAATCTAAGTGATCACTCACAAGTTTAACATACATGGATACGTTTTAGGATGCATTCCAAGAAACTGATGACTGATTCTTCATCCCCACTGCTCCTGATATTCTATTGTGCTTGTTAAAACTGAGTCTATACCTGTCATCCCTACAGACGTTTCTGGGAGTTGGTGTCATGAAATCGACAAATGAAAGCAAAAGCGTAAAAATATTACAATTCCTCTGGGCGCTCAGCCTGTCAGTCCCCTCCAATCTCTCTCTGCTTGTCTCATTTCGCCCGAACCTGGACGAGCAGGGCATGCACACTAGCACAGCTGCAGCTCTGGCTCTTCAGAATGTTTTTACTAAATTCACGACACATGTGTATGACTGCTTCCTGAGGGACTGTATCATAAGTAGTGAGTGATTAACTGTGAAGAGCACATAAACTCCCTGTTTATTAAGCCTGTTGTGTAATGGGCTAACAGCCAGAGCTGCCGGCTGTGCCCACCCCACACATTCGTTTGAGAGGATCACTGATACCAAGCTGGCATGTAGATAATCTACCCAGCACAGAGAGCAAAACATGTTGGTAATCTCTGAAGAGACAGATACATAACACAGCAGGGAAGCAGAGCTAATATCAAACACATCATCTTAGATCCTGAAAATAGCAGAGCTAAATTCTGCTTCACCCTGTCCGCTAGTTCATAAGTATGCTAAGGTGAATGGACACTGATGTGTACAAAGGTTTTAGATTCCATTGCTGTAAATATCTTTTACTATGTGGGAACAGTACATTTAATTTTTGCTCGTGAAAGACGTTTAAGAAGGAGCATAATGGTTACAGGGACAGTTCATCCCAAAATCAAAAGTACACATTTTTCCTCTTCCCAGTAGTGCTGTTTATCAATGTGCATTGTTTTGGTGTGAGCTGCCGGGTGAGATATCAGCTGTGCAGATGTCTGCCTTCTCTTCAGTATAATGGAACTAGATGGCACGGTGCTCAAAGTCCCCCAAAACATTTTAAACCTCCATCGCAATGTCTGAAATCATGACCTGGATTACTCAAGATAATCCACAGACCTTGTTGTGAGCAGTTTCATGTATAAGCTATTTTCATCCTGCCAAACTACGTCCACCAACTATATCACAGCGCAGAATGAAACGTGCACCTACTCATGGATGAGAGGCTTGAGCTTGTGACAGCACAAGATGTAAACATTAGTGGCATCATCTTGGGCTCAGCTGAAATGTTAGCTAGTTCAGTGGTGCTAGGTGAGCTAGCAGTCGATGCACGCATTCTTCTGCACAGTGATACGGTTGGTGGGTGTATTTCAGTAGAGAGAAAACAGTCCCTTCCATAAAATTGCTCTAAAAAAGTCTGTGGGTTATCTTGAGTAACCAGGTTATGATTTCTGGAAAGAGATGTTGTTTAATTTTTCAAATGTATTTTTTTTGGTGCTTTGATGACCACAAGCCGAGTGTATCTTGTTGTATTATAGTAGAGAGAAAGCACATCTCTGCAGCAACTCACACCAAAACAGTCTAGACTGATAAATAGCACTACAGGTAAGAGGAAAAATATGTATGTTTGGTGGTGAACTGTCCCTTTAATTAGTAGTTGGCATTCATGATCTCACTTAATTTTATGTCAAGGTCCAGAAGTAACTCTTAGTCAAACTTATTCTTATTTTCAAACTGTGTCTGACTGCATAGGAGCTCATTAAAAGGCAGGGAATGAATGTCTACACGATAACAGGGCAACAGGACAAATTTGACAGATTCATTCTGCCCTGTTAGACACGTCAACTTAGTCCCCCTAAATATCTGTGGGGTGGCACTGCGGAAAACTGCCACTTGCCTTATTTGTTACACTCTACGAGAAACCCAAATACTCTCTTACTTTCTCACATTGTTTATTCACCTGTTTTACAGTTAATCTAATTCACTACCTTATTGCAGACAGATAATAAAAATGTATACACTGCAGACTCTAACATTTTATTTGTTTTCTGTCTTTTAGGCTGAAATCTTGAGGTGACTGCACAATCAGCAGAGGTCAAGTTTGCACCAGATGATCTTCTTTCCTGGCCTCTGCAAATAACTTTCTCCCGGATTAGAAATCCCCACTCTGGAAAGTGCCTGCAGCACCCAGCCCGCAGTAAATAAGACTAATGCTCATGAACCTTCCCTCCAAGCCTTTCTCCAGAACACTGCCTCTCATCTAAGCTTTGTGTGAGCAGAGAGAGCAGACAACATGGCGCTCAGCTTGCAGCCGTGGCCTCCTTTACTCTGGCTGTGCATGGGATTGCTTCTTTCCTCTCTGTCTCCCATACGTGGCAAAGAATGTCCGCATTTGTGTGTGTGCGAGATCCGCCCTTGGTTCACCCCCCAGTCGACCTACAAGGAGGCAACAACAGTGGACTGCAATGACTTGAGGCTCACGCACATCCCTACCAACCTGTCCACAGATACTCAGGTGTTACTGCTCCAAAGTAACGCCATCTCTCACACCAGTGGAGAGCTGGAGGCGCTTTTCAACTTGACAGAGTTGGACCTTTCCCAGAACAACTTCAGCACTGTGGAAGCTGTGGGCCTCACAAGCATGAACCACCTGACCACCCTGCACCTAGAGGAGAACCAAATCAGCCAGCTGCCAGACCACTGCCTGGGAAACCTCTCCAATCTCCAGGAGCTCTACATCAACCACAACCAGATAAGCTCCATCTCCCCACGGGCATTCGCAGGCCTGCACAGCCTGCTGCGCCTTCATCTTAACTCCAACAGGCTCCATGTCATAGATAGCCGCTGGTTTGAAGAAACACCTAACCTTGAGATCCTAATGATTGGGGAGAACCCAGTTATTGGCCTCCTAGACATGAACTTCAAGCCTCTAGGAAGCCTGAGGAGTCTGGTCCTGGCCGGCATGGACCTCACTGATGTTCCAGCGAATGCTTTCGTAGGTTTGGATACCCTTGAAAGCATTTCTTTCTATGACAACAAACTGGTCAGAATCCCTCAACTAGCCCTTCAAAAAGTTCCCAATCTGAAGTTCTTGGATTTGAACAAAAATCCAGTTCACAAAATCCAGGAAGGAGATTTCAGGAACATGTTACGTCTGAAGGAGCTGGGTATCAATAACATGATGGAGTTAGTGTCAGTTGACCGCTACGCTCTGGACAACCTACCAGAACTGACAAAGCTGGAGGCCACCAACAACCCCAAGCTGTCCTATGTGCATAGGTTGGCCTTTAGGGACATGCCATCTTTGGAGAGCCTGATGCTTAACAACAATGCCCTCACTGCCCTTTACCAGCACACTGTGGAGGCACTGCCTAATCTGCGGGAGATCAGTCTGCATAGCAATCCATTGCGATGTGACTGTGTCATTCAGTGGATGAGTTCCAACAGGACCACAGTGCGCTTCATGGAGCCCTTGTCCATGCTCTGCAACTCCCCACCCGAACTCAGAGGCCAGCGGGTGCGAGAGGTAAGGCTGCTGGAGTCCCCAGAGCAATGCCTGCCACTCATATCCCACAACACCTTCCCCGGCCACTTGAACCTCGAGCTGGGCATGAGCGTCAGTCTCGACTGCAGGGCCATGGCCGAGCCAGAGCCTGAGATCTACTGGGTGACTCCCCTTGGGACCAAGATCACAATAGACACTGTGTCAGAGCGGTACCACCTGAACAATGAGGGGACCCTGCGGCTGTCTCATGTTCAGGTGGAGGATTCTGGCCGTTACACCTGTGTGGCCCAGAACACAGAAGGAGCTGACACGCGAGTCGCTACAATCCGTGTAAATGGCACCCTGCTCGACAGCGCCCAGGTGATGAAAATCTACGTAAAGCAGACAGAGTCGCACTCCATCCTGGTCTCCTGGAAAGTCAATTCTAACGTCATGACCTCCAACCTGAAATGGGCTTCAGCCACCATGAAGATTGACAACCCGCACATCACCTACACAGCTCGCGTCCCTGTGGACGTTCACGAGTACAACCTCACACACCTTCAACCTGCTACTGAGTATGAAGTCTGCCTCACGGTCTCCAACGTCCACCTGCAGACTCACAAGTCCTGCGTTAATGTGACAACACGTAGCGCTACCTTCGCACTGGACTTGTCAGACCAGCATCCAAGTGCAGCTGTGCTGGCTGTCATGGCGACTATGCTGGCCTTCCTCAGTCTGGCCACTGTGGGCGTCTACATTGCCCGCAGATGGAAGAGAAAAAACTACCACCACTCTCTGAAGAAATACATGCTGAAGACTTCCTCCATCCCCCTGAACGAGCTTTACCCTCCGCTCATCAACCTGTGGGAGGCTGAGGGTGAGAAGGACAAAGACGGTAGCGCAGAGGGAAAACCCTCTCCTGTTGACACCACACGTAGTTATTACATGTGGTGAGGATTCAGTACGGAGGCCTGGCTGACTCTCCAGCAGCACAAAAAGACACACTTTTGCCATTTTGGTGCAAAAGTCAAATAAAGTTGCAAATGTTTTTTTGTATTCTCAGCTTTGCTATTAAGAGGCAGAGTGATCAAGGACAGGATTTTTATTAGTATAGCGTATCGCCTTTGTTTGATTCTTTTTATCTCTTAATTGTTTTCGGACTCTCCAAGATGGCAGCTGTATTTAGCCTCCAGGTTGTCTTAGTTGCTATGCTCTTGTTTCTGTGGTGCGTTTTTGACTCACTTTCTTTTGGGTTAATAATACAGCGGCAGGAGCTGATGGTCTTCTTGCAGCATTAGTAGAAATCAGTGTTTCTTTCTCTGTTTCGTAAAACAGGTAATCTGTTGTGCACTGATCGAAAATGGAGTTTGTATGAACTTCAGTTAAAAGCTGACAGCGGGGTTTAGACTTGTTAAACTGTCTACTGAATGTTAGCAATTGTGCAGTAATGTTGTATCAACTATACCTTTGAACTTTCTGATTTAAATTGCAAGAGAATAGGATTTTTTTTTTTTAGTTTGCTTATAAATGTGATGTTAATGCTAGAAATACAAATGTTTGGTAAAACATTTTGAGTCTTTTTACTAAAGTGCATTAGAAACTTTTCGACCCTTTCCCTGTTTACTCACTTATTTTGCTAGACTTTTTCGCTAATTGCTTATTAGTTTATTATTTTCACATGCAGTCTGTATGCTGAAGAAGTTACAATAAATACTTTTGGTTCTTTTGCAAACATTTGGTCTGGGGTTTTTTTTCAGTTCCTGTTCCAGTTATTTTATCCTTTCAGTTAAGACAGCCACTCTCGCTTCCCCGTGATACATGAATCTTAATCGCATGTCTTAGAAGAACTTAAGCCCATCTCAATCCAAAACTGTCTGAATCAGCTTTACACCGTCACAGTGCTCACTGCCCTGAACCATCTTCACAGACGGAGCTTATACGGTGTCAGCTTAACTTCTCAATATGGGTGTGAAAGACACAAGTACTGTACATACGCTCTTAAATCAGACAGACGGACAGAAAGACAGATAGATATTTGAGCAGGTGCTGCCCTCTGGTGGATGCTGAACTATAACTACCTTATTAAACCTTCTTTATATGGTTGTCACAGAGGTCAATAATCATCAAACTCAGTAATAGCAAAGTAGCACCTTGAGGTTTAGCATCAATTAAGTTTTTATTATTATTATTTTTATGGCTAATTTTAAAAAATCCAGTGCTTTTCAGGTAATAGAAATTATACACACAGTGTTAAACAAAAATCTTCATAGAAAAAAAAAGTCAGGGTTTACTGACTTCAGATTAGAACACAAATACACACACAAAGAGAAAGACAAAAGAGGCTGTTTAAATTCCCATTTGTCACAAAATTTATCAGCTTTGGTCAAAACTATATTACAGTACTTTTAAGATGAAATAATCTCTTTGTTAATCCCACAGCAGGGTCATTTTACAGCATTTCCATTTCATCATTAAAGGAACACTTCACCCACTAAATGACCATATGTATATCAGTTAGTCATGCCATGTTACCTTGACTTCATGACGAAAACTTTGATTTTCTCACATGCCACCCACCCATACATCCACTTTCATCCACTCACCTGGGTCCAGGTCACAGGGGCCACCTCCCCAGCAATGCTTCACAGTATTTCTCACATGCCTCAAGAGAAAAATGCTAACATACTGATTTAGTAACTGATTGGTGACCATGTTTATAAGAACAGAAAAACGATATCAAAACATACATTTACAAACTTTTTCACAACTCATGCTGTATAAGCCAAGTCTCATTTATCCAGTCGTATTACTCATTACTTCCTAAGTGAAACTTATCTATGTTCTCTTCAAAGTCAGACTCCAGTACTGAGGGGTTTTTTTCTAAAATGCATGTGGGAAGTACTGAGCATTCAGCTAGTTAAATGAGACTTGGATTATGCTGCAAGACTTGTGTAAGAGTGTGTAAATGGATGTTTTGATATAGCTTTACCGTTGATAAGTGGTCCCCAATCAACCAATAAATAAGTATTTTAACCATTTTCCATGGAGGCATGCGAGAAAAACACTGTTTTCTAAACAAATTCAGGGTAACACAGCATGACTACTTGATTTAGAAATGGTAATTCTGTCAGTGATGCATTGCTTTAAATATCAAGTGTACAGTTTACATTGACATTCAGTCCAAATCACAGCCACCCGCTGATGAAAACATATACAATAACTTACAAAGACTTCTTTGACATTTGCAAGACCACGCCACTGAAAGTTCTCTGACCCAGGCAGAAACGACTTGAGTTATTAAGTGCTCTCTCCACCTGTGCTCAGAGGCATAAAGAGAACAGAGACGTAGGAAGAACTGCCTTTTCTATTCAATTCTTGTGTAAAAAGTATAAGTAAAAATATAGTCATATAATATAAATATAAAGACACTCTCAATTTCACATCAGTGAGATGGCACATAAGAAAGCCTCTATTAAATTCCTTTCATTGCTTCATTCTACAATCAACAGTTGAGTTAGAGAGCAGCTGGAATAATGGACCCTGTGTATAAAACAAGCATCACCGCTGCTCCTGGGAGGCACAGCGGAAACCAAGGTTAGAGGCCGCGCTGTCCGGAGTGTTCTGGCTACGGGCTGCACATCGGTATCTGTAACAGTAAGACTGGAGGAGGGGGAAAGGAGAGAGGGAAATTTACTGTCAATGAATTTATGGAGCTGCTTTGTAACAGTAAATAAAATGCAAACAGTGAAGACAATCACACAGCTACCATTTTATTTATATTATTTATACATTATTTATTGTATTTCTAATTTCGTCTTGTAGCGAGCCTATTTGTGCTCATTCATTAAGTATGTCTGACTGTTGTCCTCTCCTCCCTCACATGGTTTATTCATATGAAACAAACCAGACCTCTGTGCTCAGAACTTATTTTGCATGCAATTAGTCACATTCCCATGGCAACCGATGCTGGTGGTAGGCAAACTGGAATGGTCACTGGTAGTGGGCGGCTTAAGTGGAGTTGCAGATAAAGTGAATGTATCATATGCGTTGCTATGAGTTCTCTTGTTCTCTCCATTTTATACTTTTCAAGTTTTCTTTTAAAACTAGAACAAACTGAGTCCCTGAGCAAGTGACGAGGCGACTGTGCACACATCAGCACAGAAACTACTTTAGTCTCATGTACCAGGAAGAAAAGAGAGGCTGCATTTTCTCTCTTTGTACTCAAACAGGTGGAGATTAATAAAGAGATCACCTTTCCCCTTTAGAAATGCTTGTGTTAGAGCTGTTGTTGCTTGGATTCAATATTTGCCATCCAGAACTACTTTGTTTTCACTGACCTGAAAGACCTCATTGCCCTTAAAATCTGATCTCACACTGGCCTTCACGTTTGATAATCGAGGTATTAAACTTGATCTTTTGTTTATAGCTTTAGAGCATAAAACATAAAAAAGTGGTTGTCTTCTTTACCTTGTGGCACATGTAGGACCCTCCCTTCTTCACCTTGTCGGTGCCTGATGGAGGACCTGTCTGAACAGAGACAGAAATGGTGAGATATGAGCCTGCTTTCCATCATGCCCTCACACTTTTCTGTTGGACTCAATTTTTAACTGTAAATCGGTCACAACTCAGGCTATGAGAATTATTTATGAACTACTGAACACGCACAAAAAATAAATGGGAAACAGACTTAGATGCACCAATTTCAAAGGAAACTTGGCAAAAAATGATAGGAGAAATCTTCTCCTCTTCAATATGTCTTAGGCATGCTGTTATTCAATTCAAAACTGTACACTGTCTGGATCGATCTAAAGTCAAGATTAAAGCTGACATAGATCCCACTGCGATGGATGCGGGTAAGCTCCAGCCACCCTGTTGCACGTGTTTGGACATGTCCAAGGCTTAACACATTTTGACAAACCATCTTTGAGACCTTCTCTAAAATATGTGGATAACGTTTGAGTCGTCCCCATTGAGTGCAATGTTTGGTGAAGCCCTGGTAGACGCCCCTCTCAGCAGCTGGGAAATCAACATGCTGGCCTTCTGTTCTCACCTGGCCAGGAGATTTATACTGTTTAAATGGAAAGATCCTGTTCCACTAACATATAGTCGGTGAATCAGGGAAGCCATGTATCCTCTTAAACTGGAGAAGATTAGATATACTGTTGGAAGGTTTACTTGGAAATGTCATACTTGGGGCGGCACGGTGGTGTGGTGGTTAGCACTCTTGCCTCACAGCAAGAGGGTTGCCGGTTCGATCCTGGGCGTAGGAGCCCTTCTGTGTGGAGTTTGCATGTTCTCCCCGTGTCAGCGTGGGTTCTCTCCGGGCACTCCGGCTTCCTCCCACAGTCCAAAGACATGCAGATTGGGGACTAGGTTAATTGAGAACTCTAAATTGTCCGTAGGTGTGAATGTGAGCGTGAATGGTTGTCTGTCTCTATGTGTCAGCCCTGCGATAGTCTGGCGACCTGTCCAGGGTGTACCCTGCCTCTCGCCCGATGTCAGCTGGGATAGGCTCCAGTCCCCCCGCGACCCTCAAGAGGATGAAGCGGTTAGAAGATGAATGAATGAATGTCATACTTGGTGGCATTTTTAGAATTGGTTGAGAATATGGACACTGACAGCATGACAGTGTAACTGATTTCCTTATCATTTCAATTTATTTGTGTTATTTATTTGACTTTTGTGGTTTCCTGGGTATGTTTAATGGATATATGTGTATGCCTGTTTGTACCTGAGATGTAATGTGAAAATGAAAACACTGAGAAAGACCTTGCTCAAAAAAGGGAAAAGATGAGACATCAGAGCTAAAACTAATCCTGGAAGACTCAGAAAGCTTACAGGTGATGTGTTCTTACTGGGTTGTGTTGCTGGTCTGTGGTGTGATGCACAGTCCACCAGTCTGAAGTCCATTCCCAAGCATTCCCCACCATGTCATACAACCCAAAACCATTGGCGGGAAAGGACATCACCTGCAGGGAATAGGGGAAGCAAAATGCCATTAATATGCGGTCTAATTAAGATTTTTATTTGAAGCACATGTTACTCCAGAAAGCATTGAAGAAGTGACTCACAAATACAAAATTTTTAATGTTCCATCTGGATTAACAGCTAGTCCAATCTGATTTTCTTCATTGTTTTTTCTTCTATTTCCCAACATGCAAAGCTGCTTAAATGAGACAGTAATTTAAATAAATTGTTAAATGTAACGTTTGTGATTTCAAAATCAGCGAAGCATAAACGTCCCTGTATTTTCAGCTAGTGGGACCAGATGGATGCACTTTCCTTCAGCAGCTCATACCCGTCAGTGCAGGGTTTTTTTTATTTTTTTTTTTTATACAAATACGTTACTGAAGGCTTGCAGGAGTTAATAAAAATTCACATTTGCTTTCATATGATGTTTTTCATACTTGTAGCATCCCAACAATGTTAATATATTTCAAAGTGGGAAAAAAGTAGAGAAAATAAATATAAAGAAATAAGAAAATAATAATAAAATAAAAAAGAGAAAATGATTGAGAAATAAGAAAATGAAGTAGGCTAGTGTGAGTGTGCATATACATACACACATACAATATATATATGCATACATGAATACATACATATATACACATACATATCTGTATATACCTACACGCATACACAAAGAAGAAAAAAATACTCTTCTCCTTTAAGGATTTTAGTGCATACATTCATGATTGATACCTCTAAGTCAGAGCTTTAAAGCCCCCCATGTGGTAAAAGAAATTGGATTAATATTATCTAATAGTTATTCATTTGATCTCTGCAAGCTGTGAGCTATGACTTTATCAACATCTGAGATGAGCTCTTATCTCCAGCACCTTTCATTTCCTGTAGATTCTATAAGCAGTGGCTCAATTATAAACCTGTTTCCATTTCATGAGCACAGTCACTCTTCCTCATACCTGACCTGAAATATGATGCGTCTTTAACACACCCATAACTGTGGCATTTCTCATCTTCCCGCATCTGCCTTACCGGTGAAGTTTTGATGTATCCATCCTCTCCAGAGTTATGGTTTGGGAAATCCCCCTGCCAGAGGTTGGCGTAGTGTTGTCCTTTCGGGTTCAACTTGTTTCCCCAGGGGTAGAGTCTAATTACAGGGGCAGTATATCAGGACACTGACAGGAAACATACTGTATGAAAACTGCAGCACATATGCAAGCACATTGGTGTGTTTTATAGTTAGTTAGTTATAGTAAATATTGTACCTGTCTTTGAGGCCGCCCCTGCAGGCGTACTCCCATTCTGCCTCTGTAGGAAGTCTCCTGTTGGCCCAGGAACAGTAGGCGACTGCATCTTTCCAGGACACATGTAGAACAGGATGGTCCAGCCTACAAAAAAAATAACTGAGCTTGTATTTTGTTTTATTAGTTTGCTTTGGCCAAAAGATAGATAAAAGAAGTAAGAGACAGGTGAGTTTTTGCTTTTGAATTAATACTTAAAACTTAATGGAGTCTGTCTTGAAGAGATACGTTATCCCCAAATGACCATTTGCATATTAATTACTGGGACCATTTTACTTTAAATTTGTGAAGAAAGCTTTGTTTTTCTCACATCCCTCCAGTAACCGGAGAATCCCAAAACTGAGAAAATTCTTGATGTAATGAGGTAAAAGGGGTCCACATTTAACAACAACAAAACTATATCAATAGATCATTTTACAAACTCTCACACAACTCATGCAATATAATCCAAGTCTCATTTATCCAGTTGTATGCTTAGTACTTCCTAAACAGACAGCCCTTTAAGATGGGGAACTAACTGAAAGTGAAAATTTTCTGTGTTCTCCTCAAAGCCAGACTCCATTGACAAAAACAGTAATTTTGCCTCACTGAACACGGGAGCTGCTGTTCTACCACTGCCTCGATCTGTTGGTTTGTTTGCGTTATTGTGTGCCTTTAGTTAATCTGAACTAACCCTTTGAAACACCAAAGTTTCATTTTTAAACTTCTGAACTTGCCCTGAGCCAAACAGCCTTGTCCCAAACAAGAATATATGACTTCAAACAATCAAAAAATCTGAAACAAACAGTACGTACTGATAACATTGGTGTAAAAATGTACTGCAATAATCATCTTTGTTTTGAATATATTTTTTGTGAAAATGTTGGCCCTTTAAAAACCTGTCAACTCTGTCAGTTTTCTACAAAAACATCATTTAATCAGGCATATAAAGGGGTAAGCTATATCCAAAGGACTCCTGTCTCACTTCCTGGTTTCTAAAAAGCTTAAGTGCTGCTCAAGCACTGGGAAGCTTTCTACTTTTTGAGTAATTCATTAAATAATATTGCTATTGAGTTTGTCTCAACTGTAACATGTCAAATCTATAGCCCTTCTAAATCAAAACTAAATAAGAATTATGATTTAACAATGAGTATTTTGATTAGCATGAAGATGCTTACTACGACTGCTGTGAAATGAATTTAATATAACTTTCTGTCAACTCCATAAGACGTCAGCGCCATCAGATCTTACCTCTGACACCCATCATGGATGACGTTCAAGAAAAACATAAATCACTGGGAGGTTGGCTCATTACAAGGTTTAATAACCAAGACTTCAGTCTTTTAAAGTGTATTATATAAGTATATTATTTCCAGGGTGGGTGATGGGGAGCAGAATCTGCAGTCATTGCTCTGTTCAAAATGTATTTGGAAGTGCAGAAAAAGCTCACATGAAACTACAGCAGTCAGCAGCAGGTTTGATCCAAACTTAGTCTTTTCAGTGCCAAATTCCTGGTGTTTTCTGGACAAAATGTTTCCATGAAGAGTTGCAGTACAAAAAAAGACCATCACTTCAGACAAACCCACAATATTTGTCTCACTCACTGCTGAAGCCTTATATTTGCTTTTTCTGAACTTCAGAATGAGCACTGCGGATTTTGTTCCCCATAGCTTACACTAAAATCACTTCCATGACCAGTATGGTAACTGTAAGAACTTTAACAGTAAACAAAAATGGTTTCAATGTACATATCAATGTGCCACTATTGTTTCAAGACAGAAAAAAATGTGAACCTTTAATTTGATATAACAAAAAAAAAAAAAAAAAAAAAAAAAAAAAAAAGGTAAAAATGAGCGTTTGGGGGTTTCTAGCATATATGGAGCATCTTTCTACCTGTCTGTGATGTCAGAGTCTGGACCATCAGGGTGCCTCCAGTTGGCCCCTTTGACTGGAAGCCACCAGGGGGCAGCAGCCACCTAATAACAAAGTGATGGGTACAACGATTACTGGCTAATATTATGCTTCTTTCATACTCTTCATTCCATTTTCTCTCCCATATACACGCTCCAGGGTTCATCTAGAATTGTCTTTAGCGTGTATGATTGCAATGGTACTAATGCTTTCCAGTGTTGCCACACTAATGGCTACACAGCATCTTCTCAGCCACATGATCAGGCTGCACATGACAGCTGAGATGAAGCAGTAAATTCTGGCTTTCGTCTGTGGGAGGCCTGCTGTGCTCAAGCTTCTTACAACCAATCTGTGAACATTCGCAAGACTCTTAAATAACAGTAGTACATGTCGTCTGGTCTATCTAAAGCCAAAAATATGTGCAACCCAAGGCTGGAGAGTCCTGCAGAAATGGGCTTAGTGCACATATATTACTCAACAGATGCTCATATACATCAATATAACATTACATGGACAAAATGACAGACACGCAACATGGAGATTGTTAATTTTCTCTCACATTATGTTTCAATAAACACACAAGGGTGGTCTTTCTTCTCCTCACATGGCTTCCATGCCATGTTATCTGACATAGTTGTTAGTTGCAGCCTTAGTAAGTAGGCAGGTGCACTTTTGATGTTGGAGTGACTCAAAAAGCAGGAAACCGAAACTCTGTCCAACTTGAACAACAAAGCATGTGAACTTCTTCCTCTGGCCCCAAGTTGCTCCAAATTTCCAGGGCAACCACAAAGAGAGCGTGCCCAGCTGTGAGTCATTTCACGTTTGCGTGTGTGTGTGTGTGTGTGTGTGTGTGTGTGTGTGTGTGTGTCCTGATGAAGACAAACAATCAAGGTGTACATGTCTGAAGTCTTTCTACAGGGCTCCAAAAGGCTGAGACTAATAATCGTGGCACTAACAACACTTCATATTGGAGTAGTGTCAAAAAAAAAGTGAGTTGTACAGGTGTGTCAGCTGTTGAATAATCACACTTACTGCCTGGGTGATTCGGTTCTTCACACTCTCGCTCAAAATCCCCTCGAATACAAATGAGTCTCCAAATTTCTCTGCCTAAAAGCACAAGGAAAAAAACGTTATGAGCCGAGGGGATGTCTGTTAACCTTATAGATAGATAGATAGATAGATAGATAGACACATACATACCTCAGTAATGTATCCTGTGGCATTGACGAAGCTTTCAAACTGTCTGACAGAGACTTCCTGGATGTCCATGTAGAAGGAGTCCACATGCACCGGCCTCTGAGGACCCTCGCCATCTGCAGGGATGGCTGGGTTGTCCGTTCCCATCAGGAACTCTCCTCCAGAAATCAGCACCATCTGTAGCAGGAAATAACCTTTTGTAAGTGCTTTCACATGCAGACAGAAATGGTTGAAGAAAGTTACGGAAGTAACAGGATTAAGAGTCTTTAAAAAGGCTGGAAACTTAATCTATTCTACACTTGGGAGTAATCAGATCATTAGGCTGCACAATACCGCCATAAACTCCAGAAGCACATGTCAAAGGCATACAGTGCAGTTATAAAATCATATCAACAGCAGTAAAAGGGTACAAATAAAATGTAATGAGTAAATGTATGAGATAATAAAAAGCATACCTCAGAAGAGGAGATCATTATGAGACTGACAGTTGGCTATTTACATATTTGTGCTATTTAAATGCAGCGTTAATGCAGCTTTGAAACGCATAGCTGTAATTCGCTTTTCCTCCAATTTGTCCTACAGCACAGCACCACATGTCACCTACATTGAATTATATGTGTATTGTGCAGAGCCTGTTGTCTAATATTGCTTGAGGTTTCACAGAGCACAGGGAGCTTCATGCCTCGAACTGACTCTGAGGCAGTCAGACTGCTTCACTAGGATTGGCAAACCCCGGTTATGACCTTAACTGTCTCTAACTCTTGCCAAAAATAACAATCTAATTGGAGGAGCTTGTGGAGGGACACACTGGAGCATAAAACACACTGCCCTTTCCTCAGAACCAGCTGAGAGCAGTCTATAAATAATAGTGAATAAGGAAATAGAATTAATACGGTAGTCCACTTATTTCAACCACAACACAAACATGCGGTCTGTCTCAGAAGCAGTCTGAAATAATAAAAAAACTGTTGGAGAGTATCTCGAATAACGAGTAGGCTCATCAGTCTATTAAAGGGTCACTTTGATATTTTTCATCCTTAAAGGGATAGGATCAGGGATCAGATTTTTTGAAGTGGGGTTTTATGGGGTATTTATTCATAATCAGTGTATCACGTAGTAGATGTCAGTTGGCACACCCTCAATTTAGAGAAGCAGACTGGAGTCCGACACAGAAGCTAAGCAATGTACAGCTGTGGATGGGGGTCACACCCAGTCAAACATATTTTTTGTACCTGAAAAACAATGTCCCACATTAAAAAAAAAATCTGTATCAGTTTAAGTATACGCTATATCGAGAGTATTATAACTGCTTTACCTTACTGTCAGACAGTGATATCTGATGAGATAAGTCGAGTCTCGCTTTTAATAGAGCAATGCAATGGCTTCATTTTCCCGTCGGAGATCACTTTCTGACAGCAAGGTAAAGCATTGAAAATATTCTAAATATAGACTACACTTAAACTGATGTAGATTTTTTTAAAGTTGCTAAAATACATTTGTTGCTGACCCAAATCCATAGCAGCATATTGCTTAGCTTCCGTGTCAGACTCCAGTCTGCTTCTCTAAATTGGGAGCCTGCCAACTGACATATTGTATGTAATATACAGTCTATGAATAAGTACCCCATACAACCCCACTTCAAAAGATCAAAATTATCCCTTTAACCGTGTAGTTGGCAGCTGTGAAACAGGCTGCAATGTAATCATTCGCGGCAGTTATGAAATGTCAATTTACATCCAGTAGAAGTGCTTGTTTTTTGCCACTGACAAACTCAGATTGTCATTATAAGAGTCTGACAACATTATGGAAATGACACCTACAGAGATAGACCTTTTTGTTAAAGTGCAAAATCCTTTTAGTCTAACCAGAAACAGCACTGAAATCACTATTGTCAAAGATCAGCCCCAAAGAGGTGGTCTCGGTCCAGATCAAACTGAACCATGGAGCTACAGTAGCATATCACAAGAAGAGGAGACAACTTTATAAAGAGTTAGTTGGTGAAAAATTGACAAAAACTGACACTTTCTACTTACTAATTACCTTCCCAGAGGATGAGAGAGAGACGACAGGAGAGGACAGAAGAACCTGTCTATAAACCAATCAATGTCAAGTACAAGGAGATGTACCTCATGTAGGTGATGACGACAGCACGCAGGTATGTCATACATGCTTCTTTAATGTGCTTGCATATTTGCCATGTGAAACCCAAACTAACTGGATCAAACATATACAATGTAAGAAAAATGTGCTCAGACTTTTATGTGTGTAAAAGCCCTATTGGATGTAAACTGATGGTGCATACCATAAAACTTCAATTAAAAGCCTAGTCTCTCTTTCTAGCCTGGTGTAGCTACACATTTTGGCGAATAAAGATTAGACGCCTGGTCTGGTTGCCAAGCTGTTTACTTTTACAGAAGTTCTTTGGATGTGTAAAACCAGATTGTTTACTCTCCCCTTGAGCTAACATTAGCTGTTTAGATTGTACATATAAATATAAATATTGAAACTTTTGTCAGTATGGAGATGCTACACATCATTAGCTCATTTTATTTCATTTTACTGAAACTATGCTCACCAGAGAAGACTGTAATTCATTAAAATTTACCAGCATGATGAAAAACAAGTGGTGACTCACTTCCTCTGAGGCTGTCATACAGTCTGATTATGTTTCCATTCCTCGATTACCCAGTAAGATATATATTGATATTTCTTGTTTCCGTAAGGGTCCACTGATCAAAAGAGTCAAGTGTTTTTATGAAGACTAATCCACGTTAGGAAAATTGTTTTAACAGGATAAACTGGTGTGTCAGTGTGCAGGGTGCCGTAATCAACAAGTGTCATAACATAATACATAATTGACATGTTATTCAAAGCCTTATTTTTATCCAAGTAAAATTCATACTGGTTCAAATAAACAATTTGACTGTATTTTCCATCTTTGCTGAGCAACAGTTTGGTGTGAAAGGAATTTAAGGCCTGTCTCAAATACAGGCTACTAAGGCTACTAATGGAGGCTTACGGTAATTGCCTTGAGTGGTTACATTGCAACCCATTTCGCCACTGCCAGTTGCAGTGCTATCACTCAATGCTGGCCCAGTTTCAAAAATTGTTTGTCCCAGTAGACACAAAAATATGGAAAAACAGGGTACTGGCCGAAAAAATACCCACTACCTTTTAAATCCACTCGACTTGGTACCTGGTTGAGATGAGTTGAACTGATTTGCAGTGCAAAACTGTGCAGCTGCTGAGAGAGTTTTTAGTCTGTTTAAGGCAGTGGTTCTCAAGCTTTGTATGTCATGCCCCTCTTCAGAAGGTGAAAATTTTACTTTGGTGAAATCAGGCTCAGCATGATGGTTGCAGCAAACTATTGTTTATGTTTCCTGCTTAGCTCATATTTCTCCATCTCCATATTTATCCCTGGTTATTCATGCTCCATCTGCAGTGACTCCCCACACTTTGAGAACCACTTCAACGGGACAAATACCACACAAGTCTAACTTGTATGTACTGAGCCCCCTATGTGGAAGTCATCATGTTAGGGAGATCATCCTCGAACTCAGTTCAACTTTAATGCATGTTTAGTTAATCTAATGTGGTCTGTACCTTAGGCTATATTTCAGTTTAGGTTTTAAATAACATGAAGTAACATTTCTAGATTCCCTGGTGGTCCACTGAGCAGAAGTCTCAGTAGGGACATATGTTGCATGTCTTGTCTACTATGAGCTGTCCAGTAGAGTAATAAAAGGACAGCAGCTGTATATTACCTGACTTTGTATCTTCTTCTCCTCTCCCTGGGCCTCAGGGTGCCTCTCATTGGCGCTTCTGGAGTATTTGTCTACTGGCTCTGCAGACTCTGTCCCGTCCTCCACAGGCTCCACAGCAGCGGCTCTCTTCAGGCTCTCACAGCCGCAGCCGGCTGCTCTCTGCGGGGCGGCGGGTTCTGACTGAGCCCCGCATGAACCCTGGTTACACAGCACTTCATTCACGCAACCAAAGACTAACAACAAGGCAAAACAGCGAGCCATACCTGCAGGACGCGGCTCAAGACGCGCTCATGTTGTTGATACTCTGACTTCCGCAAAGTCACGTGGTCAGTCAGCTGGCTGCGGTGTAAGACAAGTAACTCTTTCCTGCCCGGAGTGAATGCTGGTTGTTTATTTCTATTTGAAAAGTGACTAAATTGCAAAATATGATGAAATATATAAATAAAGCAGATTCGGGTTGTTTGAATGTACATAAAATGACGCCCTTGAAAATATTATTCAGATGAATGATCAAACAAACCCATAAATGTGATGCTGTTTGACAGTTTCGATCCAACAGGAGACTTTTTTTTTTGCACCGTTAAAATCAGTGTGAGCACAGCTTGGATTCCCCTGGTGGTGGGATGGGACCACATGGACATCATTTCCCAGCTATCAACACTACGGCCGCTTGAGAAGACGAAGAAGTGGCAGCGAGCCAGGCAGCTGAGCCGAGCCAGTGTGCTGCCTGCCTCAGTGAACACAGCCCCGGAGCACCGACAGGCGCGGAAAGGTGATAGAGCTGTCACACACACACACTAAAAACTGGATTATTACAGTCGCTGACGGCTGGATCTGCCCCTCGGCCCGGTGGTGAAGAGGAGAGCCGCAGTCATGTTGTCCTAGCCGGTCCAAAAGAAGCTGAACACCCGAGCGTTTACCACGACCGAGGTAAAGTTGAGCGCACAACTTGTGCAGTTTACCATCTTCCTATCTCTATCTGCTGGCAGCGGAGAGGACAGAGATTTGGTTCGCTCTCCTTAAATGGTTAACAAAATGTTCCCAGCTCATGACCAGCGCCTGTGATGTCCTCGTGTACACACAGTCAAAAACAACCAAAGAAATGAGTCCGACAGTAATTTGGGTTTAACTGTGAAAGTGTGATTGCGGATGCCGAATCCAGTGACAGCGCTTTCGCGTTTGCTCAAGTTTCCTGTGGGTTTTATTGGTGGGTTCAAAAGGCCTGCAGGGAAGATGCGCACCTTTGTTGTGTAATAGCTGACCGTTTCGTGATTTATGTCACAGTTTTGGGCTTGCAACACACGGCCATTTCTTTGAGTGTATTTCTGTGTGATTTATCGACCTCAGTGAGAGGCAGTGCTTCCGATAACCTGAGTGAGGTGGACCTGCACTGCTCACATATCAGCTGTAGCGGCGATGACCTGTTGCAGGTGCACAAACCTTGCTGGTGGCTGGCTGCAGCTCCCTAATCATTAACTGTGTAGCCCTGCAAACCACAACACAAACAGGCAACAGTAACAGCAGAGAATTTCCCTGCAGCTTCTATGCAAATCCTTGCAGGCAGACATAGAGAGAGTGGCATCAGTAAGTCTCACCCTGTCAGGGAGGGAACCCTCGCTTTTTAACAGTTGGCTATATGAATATGTGTGTGGATATTTAGTGAGTGTATTGACATGATCATATCTGCAAATGCAAACTGAATCCACCACTGGTGTTATTTAGCAGCATCTTAGTAGTTGTAGATTATTTTCACAATCATTACAGATATTATCATAATGGATTTGAAATAAGGATGCCTCTGCTGCTCTTTAGCAGGGCTGTGTATTGGCAATAATCTGGAGATACATGAGTATCACAATACAGTGGTGATGATTCAGT
The DNA here is from genome assembly GCF_011397635.1 of Epinephelus fuscoguttatus. NCBI lineage: Eukaryota > Metazoa > Chordata > Actinopteri > Perciformes > Serranidae > Epinephelus > Epinephelus fuscoguttatus. The sequence continues at coordinate 38,724,191 of NC_064752.1, forward strand.
ATATTGCAATACTGTAAGCAAGGCGATATTTTTAAATCTAATTTTAAGAAAACGGTTATAGTATAAAGCAGTGGTTCTCAGCTATGTGTCTGGGGACCCCCAGGGGTCCTTGAGGGAGTTACAGGGGTTTCCCTAAAAATGGGGAACTTTTTATTTTCTCTATTTACTATAGAACTGAGCTCAGCATGAGTAAGAGTGATAACTATTCTGATTATAAGATTGTTTCACTTCCTCCACAGTTGTCTCCTCAACTGAAGTTGACAGCTAGTGAATTCTGGTTAATCATATCTAACAACCAACATCTTTTCAGATGGGGGTCCCTGAAGCAAAATCTTATGGCGGTCCGTGACATAATGTTTATCAATTTATGGGTCCTTGCATTGGCAATTATGAGACAGTGGGCCCAGCTAAGAAGAAGGCCTCACCACCTCTCCTACACAGGAGCAACACACACAGACTTTGTGGAAGTTTTGCACCTCTTTGTAGTTCATTTTTTGGGGCATTTTGTCCCTTTGAGGTAATTTTCTGTCTTTTTTTGTCATTTTTTGTGTCTTTGTGGTCATTTTGAGTCTCTTCCTGGTCAGTACGTGTTAATTTGACATTTTGCAAGTGAATCTAGGGCCCTGACACTTTGGGCCCCTGGGCCTGTGCCCGTTATACCTGGTTAGTAATCCATCCATCCTTGACACAAAAAGGTTGAGAACCATTGGTATAAAGAACACACTACCAATCAGAACTGTGTGATCAACATCATAGCACTACCTTGTAACATTTGCCTCTATCAGTAAAAAATAAAGTAGAAGTGCACGATTCTTTAGGTGAACAAATTAAGATAATAAAAAGCAAACAATAAAAAATCAATAAACGTAGTATCGCATTACTTAAGTGTATCAATATTTTCTTACACCCCAGCTCTTTATGCTTTTGTGATGATAGCACATCTAACATTGGGAAGATTTTACTAATTTTTTCTCCTTTCCTCCACTGTAGGTGTTCCCTGTGTGTCAAACATGTCGGATAAAATGTCGAGCTTCCTGCATATCGGGGACATCTGCTCCCTGTATGCAGAGGGATCCACCAATGGTTTCATCAGCACCCTGGGGTACGTCCATCTCACTGGCCTAACATTTGTGTGTGGGCCTGCTTCACACTTCTCTCTGTTTCTCTGTTTCACTCCAAGCTGAGCAGCATTTGTAAGGCAGGAAATCACACTAGTAGTGGCCACTGTTAACCACTTTTTTTAGAAAGTTTGATTTAGTGACAACCAAATTCTGGTGCCTTTAGAAAGAGCATCTCTGGATTTTGTGTCCCTGTGTAAACATTTGTTTGCATGTGTCACAGGCATTATATGTAGTTAAGGGGAGATAAATGGATGTAAGATTGCAGTTTATCTTGTGGAAGAAAGCTGTGAAAACAGTGGGAAGCCTTTGATGTGATGCCTTGGCCATGGCGGACCCCGCCACTGATAGTGCTGGGAGAAAAGGAAATATATGGGCGGCAAATGCATAGTTAATGATAAAGTGTGTGTGTGTGTGTGTGTGTGTGTGTGTGTTTGTGAGAGGGTGGCAGGAGTGGGTGTGGAGGGCAGAGTTGAAGTGAGAAAAAAAAATGCTGAGGTCGTGCTTCGTGCAATACACAACACTAATGGTAAACCTCTGTTTACAAGCTACTGATTCACCCACACAGGTAAAGCAATGTTGTGCTGTTTTTGTACATTAGTTCCACCTCATATAAACACAATAACAGCAGTTCTGATATTCAGTTAGATGTGTATTGATCATTTACTCTATTTGTGGGAATCGCAGAATGGCCTAGAGCATTGTAGTCTTAAAGGAACACTTAACCCACAAAATGCTAATTTGTTTATCTGTTACTCATCCCATATGACATTGTATTCGTGAAGAAAACTTTGTTTTTCTCACATGCCTCCACAGTAAATGAAGAATCCAAAATGGAAGAATAATCTTGATGAAGAGAAGTAAAGGGTTTCACATTTAATAACAGCAAAACTATATTAAAACATCCGTTTCCAAACTCGCACACAACTCATGCAGTATAGTCCAAGTCTAATTTATCCAGTCGCATGCTCTGTACTTCCCAAGCACATGCCTTTTCACCAAAACCTTACTATTTAAAACACTTGCACAGTCACACACACTGATGACTAGCGAACCTGGTCAAGTTCAAGCGTTTCAACTCAGCTTGTGCATTCCATTGAGTTCAAAGGCACATGCTTGCCCAAGCGCGTTATTCATCTGTGCGTGTGACTGTTTATGTGGTGTGTTTTAAATAGTAAGGTTTTAGTGAAAAAGCATGTGTTTGGGAAGTTCTGACCGTAAGACTGGATAAATGACACTTGGTTTATACTGCATGAGCTGTGTGAGAGTCTGCAAATGGATATTTTGTTATAGTTTTGCTGTTGTTTAACGCAGATCCCCTTTACTTCAATTCATCATGAATTTTCTCAATTTTTATGATTCTTTGTTTGCCCTGGAGTCATTGGCGAGAAAAGAAGAACTCAGCATAACGTTGGGTGAGTAAGTGATACACAAATGATCATTTTGTGGGTGAAGTATTACTTTGATATCACTGACACAATAACGAGTCACACTTGTTGCATTTAACCTTTCTTCTTCTGTTCTTAGTGAAAACAGGGCAATAAGACAAAACAAGCGTTAATGCTTTGCTAGTAGAAACCATACCATATTTCTAGGAAGATGCTGTATATTGTAGCATCCGTAATGCTAGCAGGGCTATCAGCTTAGTGTCCAAGACCCCCACCCCCCCGGTCATTGAAAATGGAATGACCTACAGCAAAGACTGAGTCACTATAGAGACATTGTGGCCTTTCTCGAGTTCCTGCACTTCCCACGTACACACAATCTCTTTCTCTCTCTCTCTCTCTCTCTCTCTCTCTCACACACACACACACACACACACACACACACACACACACATACAAGTGCACATGTTTACAAAACTGTCATGACAGATTTGGCCAGGAGCCATCTTTTCCACGCACAACCACCAACTCAGCAGCATTCTCCAGATCATCTGCCCTTAGAGGAAGAAATCATATTGAGAAGAGAAAAGGCTCTATGAGAATTACAGTGTCTCCAGCTGAGCAGCAATCCCTGCTCCTGTTTGGTAACTGGAGATCAGAGTCTGTGGGCAAATTAAAGGTTAAAAATGTTAAAAATGCTGCTTTGTACAATGAGCCTGCAACAGGACCTGCACTGTTTGTTCAAAGGTGTAACTGTTAAACTGATGTTAATTGCTAACTGGATTAGCAAGTTATTATGATCGTCCACACATGCAGATGACCGCACACACATGCACACACGCACGCTCACACACACATAGTCTGTGTGATTTCTTCTTCACACTTCCGGATATTTTCTCACTTTTTAAATTTAAGTCTGCAGCCTTGTTCCTTGAGGTGTACGGTCTGGAGCAGTAGACGGGTCTGTTTGGACAACTCTAGACATTCTCCGGGAAAAAGGCTTGAAATGGATGTGGGATTTGGCCCGTGTCCAGACAAGTGTTATTCTAAGCCAGTAAAAGTTAAATTTGTCACCAGAAATTCCAGCCTGCCCACAGGTCATCCATTCCAGAATGATTTTCATTATTGTGTGGAGTCTCAGAATAAATATGCCGCAGCTATGTCAGAGCTCTCAATGAAAGTAGGAAACGCCAGTGGAGTTTTTTACTGCAGGAGCTTTTGTTGGGATGCTTTGTTTTGGCCACTAACACACACCCAAACCTGTTTACACACAAACCCACAGGGATTATAGAGATGGAGTGGCATACAGTAGCTCAGATAGCAGAGTTACATAACAATACATCTCTATAAGTATTTGTGAATGATTCTTAATTATTGTGCTGATAACGTCAGCCAATTTAATCATTCATTTGATTGAATTGAATTATTAATCCAGGAATAATTCAGAAATGAGTAATTTAGGGCTTCAACTAACAATTATTTTCATTTCTGAATATTCTGCTTATTACTCCATAGAAGAATAAACTACCAAATATTTACATTTGAGAAGCTATAATCACTTAACTTTTGGCACTTTATGCTTAAGAACATAACTTATTAAGAGATCAGTGGATTAAAATATAATTTGATTATTTTGCGGTTGGTGTTCTCATGTTGTAATTTAACTAATTACGTCGGCTCAAGAATAAATAACAAAAACATAATAACTCAACATAACTGATTAAGAAGGCTGGCTCCATTATTTGCTGCAAACCAGGCACATTTGAGGCTGTGATGGAGCGGAGGACACTGAACAAACAGTTATCCATTACTGATAATCCCAACCACCCTCTCCACCACCTGCTGGACAGACAGCGGAGCTCTTTCTATAACAGAGAGGACAGATACAGGAAATCTTTCCTGCCCAAAGCAATATCTCTTTACAACACCTCACCTCTGTCTGACAGAGAACTCTCAGCTGTACAGTTCTGTCTCAACTTAACTCTACTCTGCTTTGCTCTTCAATAACCTTGAACATGGAAAATTTTCATTCTTCCACTCTACGTCACTGCATTCTTAAAACTTCAACAAATTTGCACACTTGTTAATGTATATACACTTGTATTATGTTATCCTATTGATATATTTAATTTTTTTCACTATTTTTTAGTATTTAGCATTGTTATTTTAGTTCATTTATAGTATATTATAATATATTCTTAATGTTGTATATTCTATGGATTTTTCATAGACATATCTTATTCTTACAGAATAAGCTGAGGGTTAATTTTTTCTATTGAGCCATCTTTTTCTCTTCTAGTGTAATATGTGTATCACTGTCCAATGCCTTAATAAACTGCTGCTTTAACAAAATAATTTCCCAACTTGGGATTAGTAAAGTACATCTATCTACATATCTAGCTAGCTATCATCTATCTAACTTGCAGCCCCACTTTATGATGACATCCTGGCAGCTGGGTGTGTCATTAGTAGGACTGTTAAGCACTGGTTTCATCATGATTATATCAATTCTTTGGATAATGATTCAGTATTTGCTGATATAACAAAGTGTGCCACCATACAATTTTAAATAAATTCAGGGGCCTGCGGTCAAGATGAGATGATATCAGTAAATATCCTCATTGCCTTTTTCTTGGCTGCATGCTTGTCTGCCTGGTGCAAGGCCGCTAGCGCTGTTTGAATGTTTAGGAAGGAGGTGTACTTGGACGGAAATGGTGACACAAAGGCCATGGGGATTTTAAAAAAGGCGCATCATAAAGACGATGATTTGTAGTGACGTTTTTATTTGCATTAATGCTGTTGGATCATTGATCATTGACTTGACATATCGATCCAGATTGATGTATTGTTACACCCCCAGTCATCAGTGAGAATACATACATACTTAATTATACTCAAATATTCACATTATGTTAAACAAAATACAGACGTGTGAAACACAGATTGATATCAATGATTAACTATATTATTTTGTGTCTATGTCTTGCAGCTTGGTGGATGACCGCTGCGTCGTCCAGCCTGACGCAGGGGACCTCAACAACCCTCCAAAGAAGTTCAGAGGTAAGAAACACACAGTCGACTTCCCTCGTCCTCCTGAGGCCTGACATCATCACACACACTGCTGTCTGTTTACACTGTGGGCTTCGAGACAGAGACGCCGCTGAATCTGTTATGCTGTGTTTCTTTGGTGACAGCCACAATATCTCTGCCCGCTGGACTTCAAACAGGGCTGCCTTTGACTATGTTAATGGCATGTGTGCGTGTTGGACGCTTTTGCATGCATGTGTTTATAGCTGTGTACGCTCGCTCGCACACCTCGCCAGTGGAGGTGGAGGCAGATGGAGAGAATCAGCTCTGATGCTGATTTGTTGGAAAACAACACGCTTGAAAAGCTGCCTTTCAAACAAAAGCCTTGAGATGCCTCTTTGGGTGAACTCGCTATTATTAGCCCCCATGCAGGAAGTGGAACTCATGACCCTCGGTTCTCAGGCTGGAGGTTTATGTCTCTGGGGAGAGGCCTGGCCTGACTTTGTACAGAGAGTTTGAGTGTATTGAAGGCTGTGCAGTATATCTCACAGGTTCTTGTACAAAGTATAAAACCTGAGTTTTTACTTTGTCACTGCTGAATAAATATTTGACTGAAAACATGCAACATTGTTGGACTGCTGGTGGGTAAATTATGTCGGATAGATTATCCCTCAGAAACCCACAATAGACCCTTTCTTGTCTTTTTTAGGGGGACAGGGGATCTTTAGGTGGAGACAGTGGGTCAAATATTTGTTATATACATCACCTGAAAACTGGGAACCTGAAGATTAATTTGAGATGCAGCACTGCGTGTCAGGTTTATTTAGTCACAAATCTGTGATTACCATTGTGTTTTGGTTAGGCGCCTATTTAATCTTTGAGAGTATATGGGAGCTTACAACATTACGATGGAAGTATATGATGGCCATTCCCATGTTCAGTTATGTCTCATAAGTTGTTGCAACAATATTTATGTAGATACCATTTGTTACACAAATTTGATGCAGCATTTTGCCATTTTTGACCGCTTAAAAACTGATATAAATGGTCAACAATCTCTCCAAAATAAAGCATTAAGAAACCAAGAGCTTGAGCAACACCATAAAAAAATCCATGCTGTAATTAAGAATCAAAACTTTTTGACATTTGGAGCTTTCTAAGAATTGCATTTTTTCATGATTGGATGGTGAGCACTTATGTTCAGGAAATTTCTCAGAAATCCCCTAACTGTAAATGTGTTTATGAAAAGTATATATCCTCTGATTGCTCAAGGTCTCTAGTTTGTTATTGTAATTTTTCATCAGGCTGTGATTATCCTAAGGGTCACAGTAGGTCATTTAATATAGTGAGGTCCAGTTTCAAAAAATGGTTTCATACAATGAAAGACTGTTAAGGGTCCCCAGTGCAGTATTAAGTATTCAAAGAACGCATTTTTAGAGTAGCAAAATTAACACTGCATACAAAAAAACTGCATGCTTTTTGCAAGAAGCTGCATGGGATTAGCACAAAGTGGGCGTGTCTGTAATGAGGAGACTTGTATTCAGATATTTCGAGGTAAGAGGTCAATTAACTGCCTCTTAAAAATGTCTATGCCAGTTTTGTCTTTGGAGCATTATTTAGCCCTCTACAGAAAAGCCAGCATGACATAGTTGCCATTTGGTGACACCAATGGATGCATCAGGTTGTCTACTTTCACATTATACCACTACATTCACGCTAGCTTAAAAACTGAGTGCGCCACAGCCTGTTACAGACAGAAACGTTGGCCGAGATCACTGGGAGTCCTGCGGGTCTCTTCGGGGTAAGAATGTTTATTTGATCTATCAAATCCATTGGCCTTTGCAATGTCAAACAACTTGACTTTAGAGTGTTTTATCAGTCTGACTTGTTGGGTAATGAGCAATACACATGCTCACACTTTGCATTTAGGATGCTATCTGCTGTCTCCAGAGTATGAAAAAGAATGCTCCGTATTTAGAAAGTAGAAAGCTTTGATCTGAGTGCTGCCCACACAGCTCAGCTCTTCAGTGGCTCTCTGGTGTCCCAGGACAGGTTATCACCCCCGAGAGGCAATTGCTGTCACCACGATAAACACAGGCTGCAGAATGATACCTCCACCTCGTGCAGCAACATGAAGGATGAGTCTTTTGCTGTCTCTCTCTGTTGCTCTGTGTGTTTCAACAACTGTCAGGTTTATTCCATAGACCAGGACAGAGAGGTGGCAAAAACACACCAGCAGTTTCTAACATCTGTAGATTTCCATCTAATCCAGGCATTAACATCTACAGTTTAGTTCATGGTTCAGTCATTGTGTTTGTCTGTCTCGCATATGAACCGGCTCTAAAAGCATAAGATGCAGATTAATTCTTACAGTAATTAAGCTGGGCTTGGACAGCGTGTGTGTGTATGTACTATGTGGGAATCGGGAGTTTAAATCATGAACTATCCAAACTGTTAGCAGATTTCATTATAATCTTCTGTATGGTTATTTTGGGCACCCAAACGTGATTGTAGCAAGGGTGCTGCCTATTGGCTCACTTACACAGGAAGGCTTTCACTAATCACTTTGCCTCATTTAATCTCCCATCCTCCCACACTCCGTTTTCCCTCGACTTACTTAGAAAACTCATCACAAGGTACAGTGCACTCAGAGGGAAAGCCCTGTACTCAATCCGACCTACCGCAGGACACTAGATGTCTTTTCCAATTTTGAAATTATTGCAGTATATTGTAGATATGTGGTAGAAGTTTTGACCTGTTTTTTTTATTTTTTTCATCTAAACTTTTTTATGCATTTACCAAAAACACACACATTCAAATAAACACAAGAAGTTTGTGCTCTAAAAAAAAAAAATAAATAAATAAGTAAATAAATAAATAAATAAAAAGGGATCAGCACTCAGTGAATAACCTCCTAAGCCCTACGACAAACTATTATGGCAAGGCTTAACTATACAGACTAATGAGCAGTGATAACTAACATGTCTTTGGGGTCATCGGGTGGGAACCTCCTTTCACCGGTGTTTCGTCTAGTTGGTCCCACGACACCTCCAGGAGGCTAGACAGTGATCTCTGGCGTCCCAGAGACACTCCCCTAATGCCAGGTCTCACTGCTCCCCACACTAACCGAACAACCTCCTTTACCTTACCTATATTACCACAGAGGAGGTAGACCCAGGGAGGGAAGCCTTGTTAGGCTATCACACTCCCCCGCCGGGTTAGGCTGTACAGTCTACCTCCCGAGACGAGCCCTCACAACAATGACACCTCCAGGAGGCTAGACAGTGATCTCAGCCCAAACAGAACAGCACTGCCACCTTCAACCAAACCCAGGCTCCGTTTATGCGAGCTCCAGGCAGAAGCAATGCTGATACTACCTTTACTAGCACATTCACCATACTCTATTTCACACGCTACATAGCATAACTACAATGTAAGCTAAAGTTAAAGGAGATAAATGAACTCACAGGATCAGCAAACACACTCACTTTACAGCATGGTCTCAAACAAAATGGATTCAGATAGGCCACTCCCACACTTAAATAACCTTCCTCTTCCTGGATTTCCTCCTTACATACACATGGCTTTCTCAGCCCAAACAGCACTGCCATCTTCAACCAAACCCAGGCTCCATACATGCGAGCTCCAGGTAGAAGCAATGCTGATACTAGCTTTCCTGTCACATTCACCATACTCTATTTCACACGACATAGCATAACTACAATATAAGCTAAAGTTAAAGGAGCTAACTGGACTTACAGGATCAGCAAGCACACTCACCTTGCCGCATGGCCTCAAACAAAATGGATTCCAATAGGCCACTCCCACACTTAAATACTTCCTCTTCCTGGATTTCTCCTGACAGGAAGTGGATCTCTCCACCTGATCTCAAGGAGTTATGTGCCCTGCTTAGTAGTTCTCCCTGCTGGCCCCCAGCTGACATTATTTCTTCTGTAATAGATAAACTGGCTGCATTTAATTGCTTCATCTGACATTTCCTCACTGTCTTCCTCAAACTCTGTCCCGCACTGAGTTCCCAGGAGTGAGACAGTTGATCTTGCTATGAATCCCTACACCCCACTTCCACTGGACAAATCCTAGTCTTCCATCCTCGCTGCTCAGCTTCTGCTCCTAAGTCTGCATATCTAAGCTTTTTTCTTTCATATGCTTCTTCCACTGAGTCTTCCCAAGGAACTGTCAGCTCGATGAAATAAACTATCTGTTGACTCACTGACCACAACACTAAGTCAGGCCTCTGCCTGGTACAGACTATTTCCTGAGGAACAACAAGCTTTCCCCCTAAATCTACTTGCATTTCCCAATCACAAGCACCTTCTAGGCGGCCACACCTTGCCTCCTCACTAACTTATCCCTTCTGTATTTCTCTCCCTCACGGACAAACTGAATTACTAAACTCCTATCCTTAACACCTTCTGAATTCACCTGTCTTCGTTTCCCTTCGATGCCTGCAGCTAAACATTTCAACACCTGATTATGTCGCCATGTATATCGGCCTTGTGACAAGCTAACTTTGCAACCTGACAAAATATGCTTTAAAGTTGCGGTACGTGAACACAATGGGCATGACGGGTCCTCATTTACCCACAGTTTTAGGTTCTGGGGGGTTGGTAAGACATCGTATGTAGCCCCTATCAGGAATCTAATCCGATTCTCCTCCATACTCCACAGGTCCCTCCAACTAAGCTTCCTCTTCTCTACACTTTCCCAGTTCAACCACTGTCCCTGTTTAGCCTGGGCCACTACCTTTGCACCCCTTAATATCTCCTCCTGTCTATGTATCTGTTCTACAACCAGCTTTCTTTTATCTTTGAGGCCTGCTGTATTCCATACCGGTTTACCTGAGCCAAGCCCCAGGCCTCCCCGGCCAAACTGAACATTACCTACAATCTCTGCATGTCTAAGAGCTGCCTCTGCCTCCTGAACTGCCGATCTTGGGTTCCACTTCCTCCCCTTGGTTGGATTTGGAACCACACTCCTAACTACCACATCCTTACTCCCAGCTAACAAGAGCTCTGTCCTGACCTTGGTACATTTAAATTCCTCTGTTAAACTAGTTACTGGCAGCTGAAGTATCCCTTTTCCATACAATGCAACACTATTTAGGCATCTAGGAGCGCCCAACCACTTCCTAATGTAGGAGCTAACCAACCTTTCAATTCTCTCCACAACAGTTATTGGAATTTCATAAATTGACAGTGGCCATATTAACCTAGGATATAGCCCAAATTGCAAACACCACAACTTCAACTTTCCTGGAAGTTCTGATTTATCTATTCTATCCAATCCTTCAGCCACATCTTTCTAAATTTCACCACCTGTTCCTTATCATTCAACTCTACATTGTACAACCTACCTAAGCTCTTTACTGACTTTTCCTAATTGTTGGGATGTCCTCGTCATCTATGACAAACTTCCTATCACTTAATTTCCCTCTACATATCGAGATGCTTCTAGATTTACTAGGCTTGATTTTCATGCTGGCCCACTTGAGGTTCTTATTTACCTTCTCTAGTAGCCTCTTTGTACATGGCATTGTTGTGGTCACCAGTGTCATGTCATCCATGTAAGCCCTAACTGGTGGAAGATGCAACCCATTCTGCCATCTCTCCCCACCTACCACCCACTTAGAAGCCCTGATGATTACTTCCATTGCCATAGTAAATGCTAACGGAGAAATTGTACACCCTGCCATGATGCCTATTTCTAGCCTCTGCCAACCTGTTGTGAAACCTGCTGTACTTAGACACAACCTAATATCCTGAAAGTATGCTTTCACTAAGTTAACAACTACCTGTGGCACTCTGAAGTAGTCAAACGCACTCCAAATGAGGCTGTGCGGAACTGAACCAAATGCATTTGCAAGATCTAAAAATACTACGTGTAGGTCCCTTTTGTTAATCTTCGCTGCCTGAATCTGGTGCCAGATCATGCTAGTATGCTCTAAACACCCTGAAAACCTGGTATTCCTGCCTTCTGCACCATGGTATCTATTAAGCTATTCCTTTCTAAGTAACTAGCTAGTCTCTGCTACTACACTAAAGAAAATCTTCCCTCCACATTCAAGAGAGAAATCATCCGAACTGGCTAAGGTCCACAGACTCCTTCTCCTTAGGAATGAGGACACCCCTGCCCTACGCCATGCTCTTGGTATAATTTGTTTTTCCCAAACTATTCTTAGCTGTTTCCACAAAAATTTAAGGGTATCAGGCGCACTTTTATAAACCCGGTAGGGGACTCCATTAGGCCCTGGGGCCGAAGAAGAAGCCTTGCACGCCTGACCACCTCCTGAACTTCCTTCCACCTAGGTGGCCTGACATCCATCTCATGCTCTATCCCTCCTAATGGAGGGATATCAGGTGGGAAACCTACTATCCTATTCTTCTCCAAATCTGAATATGTGTTTCTCAAATATTCTTCAACCTCTAGCCTTTCTGCTTTAAGCTGCCCTCCCTTTTCCTGGCTGAACAATCCTTTAACAAACTTAAAAGGGTCCCTGAAAAAACCTGTCCTAGCATATTCCTTCTTCCTCCTCTTTTCCTGAGATGCTCTGCCCTTCTAAGAACTGCTAGCCTGCTTCTCAACTCCTCTTGCAACACCTTAATTCCCTCCCTTTCTTCTTCTGTAGCCTTTTTCCACTGCTTTCTTAACTGTCTCCTTTCCTTGACTAACTTCTCTATTTCTCTCTGCCGCCTAGACTTACCTGACTGTACCCTCTCACTCCTCTTTCTCTCATGCACCCCAAACCTCTCTACACCATATGAATACATTATATCTCCCATCTTTTCTAACCTTTCCATTGCATTTCCTCTAAGCCTACTCAAGATTACTGACAAATCTCTATTAACTATCTCCCATTCTTTACTGTCATTTGCTCTAGGCCATCTAACTCTAACCTTTTGCTCCATGGTTCTCTCTCTGGCTAGCATACTGGCCTCAGTGTCACCTGCATCTTCTCTTACTACCCCCTCCTCCTCAGTGGCAGCGTTACTGATATCCTGCGAACTGTGGTTTTCTACCTGCCGCTGGACTTCATCCGACTGACTCGACTGACTTCTTAAGAAGTACTGATCAATGCGGCTACTCTGCCCTTTCTTTGCCACACACTTCTTCTTTCCTGATGAGTTCTGAGGCCTTTCACTGATGTTACTTTCTGCCAGCCGCAAGGACAAACCTGAAGCATCTTGTTCTCAACTGTGCTACTTTTATCCTCTACAGATGCGCTCACCTTGCCCTGACTGCTGCTAATTCTAGCACTGGTGGATAGGTCCGTGCCCTATCCTTCACTGAGTCACAGATCCAAGTCATAGTCGTGTCCGTTCCAATGTCTGTTACCGTGTAATCCACCTGTGAGTCATCTTCCACCCCTGCTCTCGCTGACTCTTGGGGTATTTTTCCTAAGTTGGCTGTAGCTAATTTTTGGTTGTAGTAAGGCTGCTAGGCCTCACCACTGCTACCATGGGTTGCTAACCCATGCCAGCACCATTGGGGTCTTTTCCTCCTGTCAGGTGTCTTTCCAAGCGTTCCCATGTTCTTTCCCTTGTTGTCAGCTGCCCTGTTCACAGAAGTCAATTGCTGGGATTGTTATGAATTAAAATAAACACAAGAAGTTTGTGCTAAAAAAAAAAAAAAAAAAAAAAAAGTAAATAAATAAATAAATAAAAAGGGATCAGCACTCAGTGAATAACCTCCTAAGCCCTACGACAAACTATTATGGCAAGGCTTAACTATACAGACTAATGAGCAGTGATAACTAACATGTCTTTGGGGTCATCGGGTGGGAACCTCCTTTCACCGGTGTTTCGTCCTAGTTGGTCCCACGACACCTCCAGGAGGCTAGACAGTGATCTCTGGCGTCCCAGAGACACTCCTAATGCCAGGTCTCACTGCTCCCACACTAACCGAACAACCTCCTTTACCTTACCTATATTACCACAGAGGAGGTAGACCCAGGAGGGAAGCCTTGTTAGGCTATCACACTCCCCGCCGGGTTAGGCTGTACAGTCTACCTCCCAAGACGAGCCCTCACAACAATGACACCTCCAGGAGGCTAGACAGTGATCTCAGCCCAAACAGAACAGCACTGCCACCTTCAACCAAACCCAGGCTCCGTTTATGCGAGCTCCAGGCAGAAGCAATGCTGATACTACCTTTACTAGCACATTCACCATACTCTATTTCACACGCTACATAGCATAACTACAATGTAAGCTAAAGTTAAAGGAGATAAATGAACTCACAGGATCAGCAAACACACTCACTTTACAGCATGGTCTCAAACAAAATGGATTCAGATAGGCCACTCCCACACTTAAATAACCTTCCTCTTCCTGGATTTCCTCCTTACATACACATGGCTTTCTCAGCCCAAACAGCACTGCCATCTTCAACCAAACCCAGGCTCCATACATGCGAGCTCCAGGTAGAAGCAATGCTGATACTAGCTTTCCTGTCACATTCACCATACTCTATTTCACACACTACATAGCATAACTACAATATAAGCTAAAGTTAAAGGAGCTAACTGGACTTACAGGATCAGCAAGCACACTCACCTTGCCGCATGGCCTCAAACAAAATGGATTCCAATAGGCCACTCCCACACTTAAATACTTCCTCTTCCTGGATTTCTCCTGACAGGAAGTGGATCTCTCCACCTGATCTCAAGGAGTTATGTGCCCTGCTTAGTAGTTCCCCCTGCTGGCCCCCAGCTGACATTATTTCTTCTGTAATAGATAAACTGGCTGCATTTAATTGCTTCATCTGACATTTCCCTCACTGTCTTCCTCAAACTCTGTCCCCGCACTCCGAGTTCCCCCAGGAGTGAGACAGTTGATCTTGCTATGAATCCCCTACACCCCACTTCCACTGGACAAATCCTAGTCTTCCATCCTCGCTGCACAATGAAACTGTGGCCAAAGAGGCACATTCAAGAGAGTTTTTTTTTAATTGTATATGTGTCTCTGCAACACGTTGGTAAGTCCTTCACCATGTCAGCTGGTCTTGACCCAGAGAGGCCCTCATGTCACTGTAAGAGCTCTCTGGATGTGTAACAGCAGTCAGAAACAGGTAAAGATGGGACCTATAGGATCATTAAAACAACTAGAAGAGGTTACAGTGAAGCCATACCTACAGATGGGTGGTAAATTAAAGAGAAACCCAACAGGAAGTGTCTTAGCATGGAGTCAGGCCACCACAAGTCTCAGCAGCTTCAGTGCTGCTTGCCAAGTCTGTGAAACTCTTTTGGATGGATGTACAGCAGTTCCTCCAAAGATATCTCCCCATTTATGTAAACAATCTTTATTTAGTCTAGTAATCTGTAGATAGGTTGGTAATCAGCCAGAACACCTTTGTAAGGATGTATTGACCTAACTTCAGTGAGTTTTGGAGGAGCGATTCTGAAAAATAATGTCAAAAGCATAAGCAGGGGCCATTTTGTTTAATTTACTGTGTCTCGTGATGCCTGTGTCTTGTTACCGCAGCCAGGAACCCCTCAGTTCATTTCAGTTTCTAAGAGGCGTTATCAATGGCCATAGATCAAAAAGCCTCAAGACGCAATTGGATAGACCTAGAACGTCTAGTCTGTAAACAGACTACAGCGTGCAGAGATGAGTTGTGATAGTGTAGCATCAACATGTCTTTGCCATCAGCATTTGATAGTAATAATACTTTATCAGAAAGTTCCACATCAGCTGCAGCCATCTTGGTTGTTTTTGAAAATGCCTCAGTTGGACTCCTTTTTACTAAGCTTGGTTTATACTTGATGTAGTGTCCCTGGCGCAAGTGTGTGCGAGCCAAAAATCATCACTGTCTATTTGCTTAGAGGGTGAAGACTTTGCAAGTTGTCAAATTTTGAATCAATAAGATTGTCTCTTGTCTGTTGAACTGATGCTGAGTTAGATAGTTGACAACATGTTTTGCAGATGTGTACATATTAAATGCATTCAAGGTTCATGATACACAACAGCAAAGGCAGGTCATCGTCAGGGCTGAGCCAAGGTCATGTGAAATTTACATTTGAAGCCTGTGCTACATCTGCAGTACAGTCTCGCAGGCGGTTTATAAATAAAATGGCGTGCTTTGAGAACCTCATTTGTTTAACTTCTGAAGAACTATGTGCCTTACAGACTTGAATTTGCCACGCAGAACCCTTGAGATGTGTGAAATGTTACTAAAACCAAACAAGAAACTGGTTTTTCCTTGTTTAAACATCCACAAACACAGTCTGGATAAGTGTGCTTACATATGCTTACATTTTTTTTCCCCCCCAAACTTCCTAATTCAAGTCCTGCGGGTGTCCTCTGGCAGAGCGAACACTCCTCTGTTCCTCCTTGTTTGGGAGGCTCCTCAGCTTTTTGAGAGCGACACAGTTGTGTAGGGATAATCCTCCTTAGTGGATGCTTTGAGGGCACAAGGCCAGACTAGCCATGTCCACATGCAAGGCCTTACACTGTCATTGCTGAGGTATGCGTAACATTTCCCCCTAATGTAAACACAAGCACCCCACCACACAATCACACTCTCACTCATGTAGTCTGTGTGCATATGCTGAGACACAAGGAGCCTTGCTTTGTGTTCAACCAGACAGTATTTGAAATGCCATCTCACACACACGCACGCACGCATGCACGCACGCGCGCGCGCGCACACACACACACACACACACACACACACACACGCACTCAGATAGTGTACTGACTGCAGAGTATACAGAGCAGCAGCCAGCACATCTAACGCAGAGAAAGCACTTTGTATAAGTAGTTTAAGATAATCATTTTTTTGATTACTTGTGATTTATATGTCGACGCTCACTTGTTTAAATGTCAGCCTTAGTCCAAGTTGCTGTGATGGCAGCTCTCTCTGTTGTGTGTTGAAGTAGCAGGGTAGATTGAATGCTGCATTGTTCAAATGTCACCCGCTTTTAATTTTCCTTTACTGAATCATCAATCATCATCCCATGCTTCTGTTTGTGCCTGCTCACATATTGATGAAAAAAGACTTGGTTTGAGTGGTTTATTGTTGAAAAATGCTTAAAGGGACAGTTCAGCCCAAATCAATAATACATATTTTTCCTCTCACCTGTAGTGCTGTTCATCGGTCTAGATTTTTTGGGTGTGAATTGCCAAGTGTTGGAGATATCGGCTGTAGAGACATCTGCCTTCTCTCAAATATAATTGAACTAGATGGCACTCGCTTTTTGGTTCTCAAAGCGTCAAAAAGTACATTTTAAAAAACTCAATAGCAATTTCTCTTTTCAGAAATTGTGACCTGTTTACTCAAGATAACCCACAGACCTTGTTGTGAGCAGTTTCATGCGGGTACTTTTTTCTTTCTACCAAACTACACCTGCAAACCGTATCACTGCACAGAAGTGAGCATGCATTTACTCATGGACGAAAGGTTCGTGCCCAGGACAGCACAAGATGTAAACATCAATGGCGTCCTCTGCTGAGCTGTAACGTTAGCTAGCTCAGTGGTGCTAGGTGAGCTAGCAGTAGATGTACACTTCCTTCAGCGCAGTGATACGGTTGGAGGGTGTAGTTCAGACAAAAGAAAATAGTTCCTACATGAAACAGTTCACAACAAGGTCTGTGGATTATTTTCCACCAGAGTGCCATCTAGTTCCATTAGGCCAGAGGCATTATGTTTTCGGGTTGTCCGGCGCTTTCATACATCTGTACTTACGTCCGTCTCATTCTCATGAATGCAATATCTCTAAAAGGTCTTGAGGAGTTTCCTCCAATTTGGCACAAACATCCACTGGGGCTAAATAATGAAGTGATTAGAATTTGGTGGTCAAAAGTCAAGGTCACTGTGACTTCACAAAGCATGTTTTTGGCCATAACTTAATAATTCATGTGCTAAATGTCACACAAATGCGAAGTAGGATATAATGATGAAATGATGACATTTTATATCCAAAAGGTTCAAAATCCAAAATCTTTGGGGGAAAGGGAAAAAGATTGATAAAGGCTCAAAAATCGTAAACAAAACACAAAGACAAGGGCATCAAAGGATCCCCTGCTTGTATAGGAAGAGCTGATTTTTCTACTTGTTTGTTATTATCCTGACATGTTCATAACTAAATCAATAGCATGTGAAGACTGTTACAGTGGATAGCATCTCCTTTGTCCTGGCTTTACATGTCTACAACTCTTGGGTTGTTTGTTTTTTCTTTCTCGTCTCATTTCATATCTCATTTCCTCATATGCCTTTTGCACGTAAACAGAAACATTTAAACCTCCCTAAGCCAACAAACTTTGCAGCAGCAAGTCCTCGCCACCACCTATCTCTTGTCAGCCCAAACCGTCAGAGACATACTGCAGACTAGTTGGGTGGTTCATCCGAGATAAACACCAGGAAGGGTTCTGTCTTTAGTCCCTTCCTCTCCTAATACCCACATATACTGCTTTCCTGTCTATTGAGAGAGAAGAGGTCTTGCAGGAAACAAGGGAGCAGTTGTCGGTAGTCCCATTTATTGTCTTAGATGCACTACAAGTGATTAGTTGCTTCCTCTATAATATCTCCAACAGGACAAGAACCTTGGAGTGAACAACGGTTTTTAAACAAACCAGATCATCGAGGATGTTGTTGATTTAACACAGAATAGAAGAAGTATTATGCAGAGTGTTTCTCCAGGTCCCTGGCCAGTTTGATGTCATCTAATTACTGCATGGAGGCCTCACTGATTACTACTTTGTAGACATGTCACGACGTTTGTCCTGCGTGATATGCTTTGGCTGCATTTATGACAGGATAGCAGACAATGTAGATGATCTAATTAAAAGCTGTCGTGTATTGTCGTTGCTCCTCTTACAGCGTTAGATTGTTGTGTCATTTCTGCTCTCTGATAAAACTGCCTTAGAGGTAAATCATCTCTGTTGACTGAACACCCTCTCAATAGTTTTTATGGTCGTCACGGTTACAAGCATCTTTCACTTGATTCTCTTAAGTCTGGGAAGTTTGTCAGTGAGTGCAGGATTTTTTATTGGCTTTTTATTGAACTGTACACGTCTAAAGAGCTGGTGTTAGTGATCCCTCTGAGTCATCTACGGCCCTTTTGCAAGACCACTCAAAGCAGGATTGCATGATAGCACTGATATACCAACACAGTGCTGCAAAGTAATTGAGTACTTTTAGTCACACACCTACTTAAGTACAACTTTGAGGTACTCGTGTACTTTAAGGTACTTACTTGAGTATTGCCATTTTCTGCTACTTAAATTTTTACTCTGCTACATCTCAGAGGCACATATTGTACTCTTTACTGCACTACATTTATTTGACAATTTGAGTTACTTTGCAGATTCAGATGATTGAAAATGAAATCAACAAGTTATCACATATTATTAGAGATTAAGATAAAACTTAATTTATCCGTGGAGGGTAAATTCATATGCTACCTAACAGTATGTATAGTAATTCAAATGAGCTCTATCTTTTCCAGCTGCAAAAGTAAAATGAAGAACTCATTAATGCATCAATAATTATAATTCATTCAGTATTATAATACAATTCCGAGACAGGCCATTCTGCATAATGGGTACTTTTACTTTCAGTATTTTAAGTATATTTTTATGTCAATACTTTGTTTATTTTATTTATGTAAATTTTTAAATGCAGGATTTTTATTTGTTAGAGTATTTTTACACTGGAGTATTACATATTTTACTCAAGTAAAAGATCAGAGAACTTCTTCCCCATCTGCCAACCCACCAGGCGAGATCCAAAACTAATTTAAAGCTCCATCCAGACATGTTAAATACATGTGAGAACGGAGCATCGGTGGCTTAGTGGTAGAGCAGGCGCCCCATGTACAAGGCTGTTACCGCAGTGGCCTGGGTTCGACTCCAGCCTGTGGCCCTTTGCTGCATGTCACTCCCTCTCCAAAAGAAGGAGAGAATTTGTCTGGAAGAATATAATTTATTTTTTCATCGCGCCATATACAAAATGCAAACAATCAGGTAAACAGCACTGTTGGAGATTCTGTGGGCAGGCATATGTGAATCACTCACATATATTTTGGTCATGTATAAAAGGACAATACAATTATTCCGATCCTTGAGAGAGTTTTAGGTTACAAGATCCCAAAGGGCCCACGGATTGTGTACTTGGGATCAGTACCTGAGGACATAATTCCAAGAAGGACACTAATCTGTTCAAAATCCTTATACTGGCATGCAAAAAGGCCATTACTAGGAACTGGCTGAAACGTGACCCTCCAAGTCCAGGACAGTGGATGGACATTGTAGAGGAGCTATATGGAAAAACTGACCTCAAAAAAGTCAGTTTGAGCCCCTCCTCCCCATTTGCGTTTTGGTGATTGAATAAATATGCAAATATTGCTCATTTCAAAAGTTTAACTACTGGACACAAGATGTCTCCAACTTCACTCAACAGTCCATTCTCAGTGTACGTGCACTGACAGCTTCAAGTTTCCATATCACACCAGTATAAGTCACATATTGAACCATGATTGGCTTCTAAACTAGCCGTGACGTAACAAATCATGCCTTAATAGACACCATAGACTGTATAGAAATAATGGACGTAGCTGCTGTGACATCACCCACTGATTTGTGGACACCTGTTTTGAAGCCTTGAGTTTGTTATTTTGGCTGTTGCCATCTTGGATTTTCAGAGCCAATAGTAACCCGAGGCGACCATGTTTGGACAAATTTCAACAGATGAGTTATATAAAAATTCACCCTCCATACAGTTGTGATGAATGTTTAAATAAGCTATAGAGATCAAAACTGTTTTTTGTATCAGGCTCTAAACATGTTTATTTCTCCTTTTTAAATGAGGCATTTTAACATGGGGATCTATGGGGATAGATTTGCTCTTGGAGCCAGCCTCAAGTGGCCATTAGAGGAACTGCAGTTTTTGGCACTTCCGTGTTTGCTTAATTTTTCAGACCCAGAGGTTGCCGCTTGATATATCTTAAACTCAGGTTTAAGGTGAGCGCAGATACTTTCCTCCATCTACAGATGAATGTGAAAAAATAACCTTTTAGTGTCAACTCTGTCCTTAAGACCCTCACAGCGGATAAGGAAAAACTCCCCAAAAAAACCCCTTTAACGGGGGAAAAAGTTGAAGTTGAAGGGTAATAAATGATATGTATCATAAATGTTTTGTTGTCCGTTGTCTCATCACTCACACAATATGATGATATTCAGGACTGTAAACAAATAAGTTGTTACATCTTTCCAGATTAGTTTGTTACATTAAAGGTAGACAGTCACAGAAAAAAAGAAACTGTTACTTTCTGGTCACGCTCACTGAGATGTTCACACTTGCCATGCATGTAATCAGCACAAAGCTTGTTCTCTGTTAATGCTTGAAGAAGGTGCCAGAATCTAACACCATCTTCCACAGTTTGAAGTCAGCTGTTCTTTGCTCAGCAGAGTGTGAGAGAGGGAGCAATGTTTTTGAGAGTTTGTTCAAGAAGGGTAATTACTGCTAAGGCATAACATCTTTGTACCATGCGTCATCATGCTATCGTTATGAAACTCCGGCATAACCCTGGCATAACTCTGTGTTCATATATTCCGCATACTGACCACTAATAGATCAAAGTCCTGCCTTGTCAAGCATAACTCAGTGTACATCACTTTGACTATATACGGGCTGAAAACACCGGCTCCTAAATATAGCACAAATTGAAGCTATAGTTGGAGACCTGAGACTTAGATTCAAGTCAGACTCAAGTCACAAAAAAATGAGGACTTTGACTTTGACGAGGACTTGACTTGGACCACGGAAAAGCTGACTCAGCTTGAGACTTGAAAGTCCAAAGTTTAGCAACAAAATGACAAAAAAGAATAGAACGGCCCTCCATAATCACACACTAACAAGGTGTGTTACCTTCAAAACCGCCTTCTAGTACCTGTAAAGCACAACGGTTGCCTAGCAGCTGATATAGCCAAGAAACGGTTTGGTACATAACCGCCCGTAAAACAGCAAATTGTCGTTTTTTAGAGGTTTTTGGATGCTTTTTAATGTATCTGCTCTGTTCCAAGTTTGCAACTGCAGCACAACCATTTACTTCAGGATAAATAAAGTTTGATCTTATATTGTCGTAAACAAATGGGATATAACCTGTAATTGGAGTGTTTTACAAGACCTGGAAAGTGGATTTGTTTGTTTATTTCCACTGTTCTTTGTGCTAAGCTGAGCTAACTGGCTGCTGGATGTTCATATTTAACAGACAGACATGACAGTGAGAGAGTTGATCTTCTTATCAAACTCTTGCTTTAAAGGGATATTTCTGCAATTTGGTTTTGCACTTTATAAGCTGGACAGCTTAAGTGACACAGGTGGAAAAAAAGAATGGTCAAAAACCAAAGTAGCTGAAGATGTAGATATTGTGACATTTCATCCTTATTAGGGGTCAAGTTCCAAAAAAGCTTGATGCCATACCACCCATAAAGCAAATTGAGGATGACACCATCAGGATTATATTATCAGACGTCAGGAAGCTCCCTACAGAGCCACAGCATCTGTTTCCACAGGGTGTTTCAAAATTTGTGGTGTGCCCCTTTATCGTCAGGCCAGGACTTGGTCTCTGCTTTGTAAACTATAAACACAGACAAATGTTTAAATGCAATGTAATTTTAATAGTTGGCATTCAGAGGCCTCAAAGACCTTTACTTCATTTTTAATTTACTTAAAATGTAGATGTCTTGCCCTGAAGGACTTGAGACTTGCATTGGCTTTGCCCCAAACAACATTGTGAATGTTTTTAGTTTTCATCATGCGTTCCTCGGGCCTACACGATTTGAGGTTAGTAAGTGCAGGCAGGGCAGCGAGTATCAAAGAGGCTTTGTTTATTAACCCAAATAGATATTTAAGTGCTAAATAAAGAGTTGTTTATAGGGCAGGAGTTCTTAAAAAGATAGTTTGAAGTTAGAGGAATGTTAATGAATCAATTGAGTTTTCTGCCCTGGGGACTAGTCCCACCTCTCCTGCACAGTGACCCCAGAAGGAATTCTCAACCCCGATTTCAGTATTCTGTTTTTTCTCCCAGCTGACTGAGATCAAAGTCAAACCTCCAGTGCGGCCTGATCATCCGCTACACACGCATTCATATTGCAGCTGTGATTGTGTGTTTAGGGCATGATAAAAAGGCTGCGTCCAATGAAAGGGAAGCTCACTTGACAGAAAGGGGCTTCCAGTGTGTGTGTGTTTATTTTTATGCTGTGTTTACACTTGCTAGTTTGATCTGGTGAGAAATAACTTGAGTTTCATCAGCTTGTGTGAACATATGTGGGGCTCACATAAACACTAGTTTATTTAGTATATAGGTCCACTTCTGCTCTTCCTCGCCCTCCTTTTGCACTCTCTCTGTGTCACATTCTTTCGCTCTCTTCCTGTCTTCCTCATTTCTCTTTCACTTCCTTTTCCCTGTTGTTCTAACTGTATTTTAGCTCAGACTAAAGTAAACCATATCTGACAAGGAGGCTGGAGGGGAGTGAGAGGAAGATTTGCAAGATAGAGACCATTAGTGAGTGGTACATGAAATGGTTAGAGGAATTCAGAAAAGAGAAGGAGGGATGACAGAATATCAAGGGGGGAAGACAGGGAGTCCCCACCCTCTTCTCTCTCCCTAAGTCGTCCCACTCCCCTTCTCTGGGCTGGCCTTATTTGGTCATGTTACAGCAGCCATAGCAGGAGGAGAAGGAAAGAGAGAGAGAGAATGGGGGAAGGATGGACAGATTGTTCTTTTTCCTCCTCTTTTCGCCCTCTCAGAATAGAGAGTTCGTTCTGATGGGAGGTGAGGACAGAGGAAAGCCAGGACTCGGAGGGAGGAGTCGCTGATGGGACAGAAGTTTAACTCTGCAGGGAATTGTAGTTAGTTAAGCTAAACTAAGACGGTGTAAAAAGTCAGTGTGCTTCAGTTGCAGCAGCTGTGCAGCTTGATACTGAGGAGGAAGTCTTGTAATACAGAAGAGGAACTCTTATGCTATAACTGTGTCCACATGCAAATTAAAGGGCTGTTTTCCCTCCAGCCTTCTTCCTACAGTACCTATGAAAATGAGCAGCACCATCAGAGCCGTGCTGCTGACAACAGCATTGTCTCACGGTTGCTGGGGTTACGAGCTCTGACCGACCGCGGCTTATTGCTGTGTCACATCGTAGCACACACACACATTGTGCACTGTCACTTACCCCAGTCTAACCGCAGGGTGTAAGTAGATATTACTATACTTGTATATCATGCACACACACACACACACACACACACACACACACACACACACACACACACACGCGCGCGCTCGCTTCCCTGTCCCTCATTGCTCCTACCTGAAGCAGACAAAGCCCTTTGATCTCCCTTCAGCAGAATAGTGAATATGTGTTTAAAATGCAAGTGTGCACACATGCATGGATGGGATCACAGAGAGGAGTGTGTGTTTATATGATTTTGTTATTAGGTCTTTGAATGCGTCACTTGACATGTCAAAGAGGGGTCATTTATTTAGTTAAGCCTGTCATCTTATTTCACGTTTTGTTGTAGATATTCCGCTTATTGAACATTGTGTATCGTTTTGTTGTAGCAACTAAGCAGCTGCTGTGACCCGTCTCCTACACTGTAGCGCTGACATTTGATTTACAGGCTTCAGTCAAGGTGCATCCACATGTTGCGGACTGCGGCCTTTGTGAAAAGCTAACCTGACAAATGAGATATAACCTGTTCATTGGAAACAGTCCTTCCCCCAAACGACACCACAGTTCTTTTGTAAATAAGTGGATGTAACCACTGTAACATCACCCATTGGTTTGTGAACTGCTGTTTTAAAGCCTTGAGTTAGGCATTTTTGCCATTACAAATGTATTAATTCATTTATTTTTTGAGCCAGAATTGACTATAATAGGACAGGTGGGTTGAGCTCTAAGGGAAATGCATTGCTACACCTCTATCCTGATTGATAGGCCGCTGTGGTAACTACATGTCAATCACAAGATAGCCATGCCCCAAAGCCTACCCCTGCTTTGTCGTGTGTCTTACTGTGAATTGGACTATAATTGACAAAATTAACATCATGCTGAATTGAGGCAAACTTGAAAACAGGGACTGAGACCATAAGCTCGAGAAGAAAATGTTTGCTGAGGTAATAAATCAAGTTAAGTTAATCAAGTTAGAAGTGGGGTCCTCTTCTCATTGAGCTTTACACAGTTTGACTTCTGTTTGCAGACAGTGGAATCGCCCCCTGCTGGCCATTAGAAAGAATACAAGCTAAAGGCACTTCGTCGTTGGCTTCACTTTTCAGACCTAGAGGCTACATCCACTTCTTTTATACAGTTTATGGTACAAGCAGCTTATCGCTACCCGTATTTATTTTAGTTGTTGGGCGGTGAGCTCTCATGGCTGTAGTAATTATGATGGGAGCAAAGGAGGAAGCCAGGTGATGTAGTATAAACAGCAACAAAGTCCATGTAGAAAGGAGGTCGGGGTGGATGCATGGGTGAAATAAACACAGGGCTTTCACCCAGGAGACCGCTGTTTGTGTTCTATGTGAAGTCAAGCTTCACTAACTTGTAGCACTGACATTTGATTTCCAGGCTTCATTCACAGTGTATCAGCATGTTTTGTTTACACTCTGTTTTAGCTGGAAACATTGCGGTTGGACTCCATTTTCCCCCCACTTGATTATGAGAGTCTATTTTTTCCCCTTCTCTGTCCGTCTGCTTAACATGAATATCTATCTGTATTCCATCATCTCCTTCTTTTTCTCTATCTCTGCTTCTCTCTCTCAGTGCATCCTTATCTCTGTATTTATTTCTGTCTCCAACCAGACTGTCTGTTCAGACTGTGTCCCATGAACCGCTACTCGGCCCAGAAGCAGTTCTGGAAAGCGGCGAAGCCCGGAGGGAACACAGACACGGTGCTCCTCAACAAGCTCCATGTAAGTGAAGTGACAACATATTCGCCTCCTTGGAGTCACTAAACACCAGTACGCCACACACAGTCCTCGGGGTTCACTGGATGAAGAGACAGGGACAGAGCTGCAGGAGACTAACTTTCTCAGAAGTCTTGGTTTTGTCTCAAAGCTGCACAGTGAATATATAGAAATGTTCAGTATGCACTTCAGTTTACAATTCCAGCTCATCAAATATACATAATAACTCTAAAACCTACCCTTAAAGTCCTTTTATAGACATTTCTGAAGCCTTTCACTCCTACTGTCCTACCTTTCTGCCCTCTACACTCTCCTTTCTCTCTTTCTGCTGCGGCACAATACCATTTAAAGCAATCTGCTATCTGACCACACAGTCATAAAATGGAAGATTGCAATCTCTACTGCGTTTCCATGGAGACGTGAGCCAGAGTTTTCGGTTAAAGCCCCTCTGTAAACTCGTGAATTTTTGGCTAAGAACTTTGCTACTACCATGCTTTGTTTTACAGCTAACCAACCAAATTCCTTCTTACCGCATTACTGTGCATATCAGTGAACAGTGCCGGAGTTGGTGTGAGATTTATGACCTTAATTTTTGACTTCCTCCTCTTTTTATGTCATTCTTGCCTTCCAGCATGCAGCTGACTTGGAGAAAAAGCAGAATGACTCTGAAAACAAAAAGCTGCTCGGATCAGTAATTCAGTACGGGAATGTCATTCAGGTTTGTTCCCCCGAAATAGTCATCATCCTCTTGGTATTTAGTCAGATACACTTTGTTTAGACTTCCACAGAGTTGTTGATTAAACTGAGATGACTTCCACCTCTTATCTTAAAATTGAAGTATGCCTCAGCTTAAATGCCTGTTTAGCATGATCCCCAGTATTAACCATTAAATAACATGAATTGCCTGTTCTAGTATTACAATGTTGTGAATTTTGGCATAGTCCCAAATAAAATGAAGGAGGCTGAAACCTCCAGCAGCTTAGTCAAACCACAAATTAAATAACACAAATATACCGTACTGCATTCTGAATGGAGAGTACTGGAAGCAGGCTCATAAATTAATTGAACACCCATGCACATGCGTGATAGTGTAAGCTACTTAATATCTATAAGAGATTCGCATTTTTTTAAAAAAGAAGATGACTGTCAGTGTGGTTCTGCAGGAAATCAGAGTTTAAATTTCTCATATCGCATTACATTAGTTTATTAAAAAAAATATATTATCTCAGATGTCAACATGTCCATTTGTGTGTATTATCTCACACTGTATCTTGTTTTGGTGCTCAGCTCCTCCACCTGAAGAGCAACAAATACCTAACGGTGAACAAGCGTCTGCCCGCGCTGTTAGAGAAGAACGCCATGAGGGTGATGTTGGACACTGCAGGGAATGAGGGCTCCTGGTTCTACATCCAGCCCTTCTACAAACTGCGCTCCATTGGGGACAGTGTGAGTCATCATACACGTCTGTGGGAGTGGTGCATTGTGGGAGCGCCATGCTGTTTGTCAATCAACTTAAGGCAAAGCAAAGGACTGAATAATGCCTGGGATATGTGTTGTACATGTTAAAATATGTGTACTGTTTTAAATACAATAGCAGGATGCCACTTGTAAGTCTTTAATATTAAGTTACTTATTTACAACTTAAAGCAGTAAGTCAGTATTATAAGGCTGAAACTGCAGAATAAAAGTGAAGAGCACAAGTCCTCTTTACCTAAGCCTCAGTGTGAGGTATTTCTCTGTGCACATCTATCTGTTCATGGACCCGTGCCAGCGCCCAATTGGTGTTTACCTGATCACAAAGCTCTAGTTGGCACTGGCTCGTCTTCCCTGCAGCAGGAAGTAGTGGGCTGGTGCCCAAGGACAAAATGAACCACGTCAGAGACCGGGCTTCTCCGCTAAGCTCCTCTCAAATTAGGTATGGCACAAGGCCTAAGCAGCAGGCCTTGGACAAAACAAAGATTGGACTGATTCCATACCTGCTGAGAATAGACAGAAGACAGTGACATGCAAATAGATACTGATAGTCTCTGGAACGTAAGAGATTCAAAGGTGAGTACAATATTGCAATTGAGTTGCGCCTTTATTCTGCCAAATCCAGCTAAGCTAAATTTATGGCTGTTAACAATAGAACAAATTTTCGATATTGAAAAATTAAGCTTTACAATCAGAGATCATTTTAAAAAATGGTACAAGATTTACCCCAAAAATAGACTCCATAGTCTATAAATTATTTTAATCTAACCCAAAAATCAGGGACTCCGCTGATCCCAGTCACAGTACCCCCTCTCCTACCCTTTTAATGTTTTTGGGGTGTCCGTTTGTCCATCTGTCCATCCCATTCTTGTAAATGCAATATCTCAAGAACACCTTCAGGGAATTTCTTTGAATTTGACACAAATATCCAGTTGGACTCAAAATTGGACTGATTAGAATTTTGGTGGTCAGAGGTCAAGGTTACTGTGACCTTGCATCTGTCTGTTTCTTGTGAACCAATATCTCAAGCACACCGTTAGGAAATTTCCTAAGAATTGGCCCAAATGTTGACTTGGTTTCAATGATGAACTGGTTAGCATTTGGTGGCCCAGGTCAAAGTTCAAGGTCACTGTGACCTTGCATCCGTCTCATACTCTCAAATGTGATAACTCAAGAAGGTCTAGAGGGATTTGCCTCAAAATTGGCACAAACATCCAGTTGGACTCAATGACGAACTGATTAGATTTGGTGGTTAAAGGTCCAGGTTAGTGTGCTCTTGCATCCATCTAATTCTTGTGAACCCAATATCTGAAGAACACCTCAAGGGAATTTCCTCATATTTGGCACACACGTTCTCTTGGACTCAGTGATGAAGTGATTAGGTTTATGTTCAGTTGGACACAACTGACTGATTAGATTTTGGTGTTCGAAGATCAACGGTCCACTTTACTGTGACGTCATAATGTTTTGCAAAAACACTTTTACCATTATTCAACAACATCAGGAACAGAAGGGTGGACATTTAGTCAGATACTGGATATGTGACACTAATCTTTGGTGCCCTTCAGTATTCACCTTCAAACTCTGCTGATTGCATAGGTCTTCTGTGCTGCCAGGGGGAAGATGTGTGTAAAGCATCTATACTTAAGAATTTGTAGCTTTTCATGCTCAAATATGGATGTTGCTCTTTGCAGCAGCATCCGTCTTTGAAGCTTTGTCTCCTGTTATGGCTATACATGAGTCTGAACAGAAATGGATGTCAACTGTATCTGCATCTTGACTGGTTTGCTGAGGCATACGACCATGATGTGGTAATTGTAGTTAACTAAAACCTTCCATAAATCTAAGAAAATACAATAAAATCAAATAAAAATACTGTTACACTGTTCAAGTCCTTGTTATTTGTGGAGCCCAGAGCCAGTGACTTTGTTAGTGCATTATGGCATTGTGTTTTGATCAAACATCATCGTCCTGATATATTTCCACTGTCTGAAGTGCCTTAAAGCTAACTCTGCTTTTGCTAGGATTACAGTGCATAACCTTTATTCCTCTATATTTCGCATCTTCATTTTGTAATGTGTCTGTTTTGATTGCAGGTGGTGATCGGGGACAAAGTGGTGCTTAATCCAGTGAATGCTGGTCAGCCGCTCCATGCCAGCACACACCAGCTCGTGGATAATCCGGGATGCAATGAGGTTTGGTTGAGCCTCTGCAACTCATCTTCACTCCTCCGATGTTTCTGTGGGAGTGTCGGAATCTAATTATAGCTTTCTCCTCATAACCGCTGCTTGGTTATTAGCTGCCTGATGTGAAACAGTACAGCATTGTTTTTGTGGGCTGCAGTGAACACTGAGTTTAGAAGGTCATCCTGTTTCTGTCTCATAAAACTCGACTGCTCTGAGCTACCTGACTTAATTAAAGTGTCGTACAGAATCACAGAGGCAATGTGGTATGTGTTGGGGCAGTTGTGCAATTTTTCCGGTTTACTAAGAGTGAGACAAAGTCATTTATTCCTCATTTATGACTCTGCAAGCAGTTTGAAGATGTGAAATAGTAAGCACAAATCATTGATGTTTATGATATCAGGTGGCAACTCCTAACAAAGGAAGGAGGTTACACATTTTTCAGTGTTGGATTTGACACTCATTATTCGTCTGTACAAGTACATATAAATAGGCAAAGTGCTCAAACTACTGTTTCTGCTGCCTTGGCTGTGGCACATGTAAACAGGAAGTGGACTTCATGTTGTATATAATACTGTTTTTTTTGTTTATTCAGACAACATATCCTGTCTCTAAAGGGACAGTTTGCCCCAAAATCAAAAATACATATTTTTCCTCCTTTTGTGCTGTTTATCAAGCCACACCACAAGCCGAGTGTCATCTAGTTCCGTTACATTGGAGAGAATGCAGACATCTCTACAGCTGATATCTCCAACACAGCAACTCACACCAAAACAATCTAGACTGATAAACAGCACTACAGGTAGGAGGAAAAATATGTAGGCTATTTTTGATTTGGGCATGAACTGTTCCTTTAAAAAAAAAAGCCATCCATGATTTTGTCTCACTCTGGATATTGAGGAGAAATAAAATTTCTCAAACACCAAACTGTCCCTTTAACCTTGTCAGTGTTGTTGCAGTGCTCCGACTGTGCAGGGCCGCTGCCAGGAGATAATACCTACAGTCATGTCGAACCTTGATTGTTTGTTTTTCAGGTGAACTCGGTCAACTGTAACACCAGCTGGAAGATCGTCTTGTTTATGAAGTGGAGCGACAATCAGGAGATCATCCTAAAAGGGGTTTGTCTCACAGTAGCTACCATAAAAAATAGATTGTCTGAATATCTTTTGCTAATAGAAATTTTGGTACAAACACATACGTATCTAAGACAAAAGATAGATATATAAACACACATATGATAAATGAACAATCATGTAAGACAATATCGAAAACAAGAGGGAATACCATACCAGCAGCGGTCTACAAGTTTCTTCCCAACATGTCTCGCACTGGTACCACTCACTTACATCCTCTTGTTTTCTTACACGTGGTGTTGTATAATGTCCTCATCAGAGCTGAGTGGGCTGGTGGCTTTGTTTGTTTTCACTTCAGTATTATCAGTGTACAGTATGTGCTTACCGCTGAGATTTTGTTTCATTGGTTATTCAGCAGCTTTACATTAGGGGCTTTAACACAAAAAACAATTGCCATGACTACAGTACATCTGGCCAGATGGCCTCTCCCATATATTTGACAAAAGTGTGAATATATTAAATTGGGAACCTCTACAACATATAAAGTAGTGATCACAAGTGAGGTCTACAGATATTTGTTTTCTAAATATATCTTGTATACTTTGAAACATGCTATGGACACACACAATTGCATGTTTCATTTTTTAATTAGAGTAGTTTTTTGTTTTTAAGGTTAAGCTGCACATTTTTGACAGTAACAAATGTGCTTTCTCTCCCCAGGGCGACGTGGTACGATTATTTCATGCCGAGCAGGAGAAATTCCTCACCTGTGATGATCACAGAAAAAAACAATATGTATTTCTCCGCACTACTGGGCGGCAGTCGGCTACCTCGGCAACCAGCAGTAAAGCCCTGTGGGAGATAGAGGTGAGGAAGAATATTTTTACAGTTGCTGATTGTGGTATGTGCAGGTTCTCTGTGTGCTGGCAGTAAACATAAAGCCCTACTGAATAAGTCCTCTCCAGTTTTGTAGGGAAACCATAAATATGTTACATATTGTTTACTTTACAGCATATCTGGTAATACAGTCCACAGCAGCTGTTTGATAAATTGTATTGCTGTAAGATGTTACTGCTGTGTGCTCTGGTGTCAGGTGGTGCAGCATGATCCATGCCGAGGGGGGGCGGGATACTGGAACAGCCTGTTCAGGTTCAAACACCTGGCCACTGGACACTACCTGGCTGCAGAGGTCAGTGGACCACAGTAACAAGAAAACTCTGACAAAATTAATTACAGTCGATGTATCTGGATTATACTATTGTGCTTTTCAAGTCATTTATTATTGTTTGGTATTTATGTGTCACCTAACTCTTAAGCAGTTTGTAAGACCAGGAAAACACATAACAAAGAGTTATATTGATATTATGGAAAAAATAATAATCAATTGAATGAGTTTATTTGAAGAGGTGAACCACTTTGTATTTTTGCAGGTGAATCCAGAGTATGAAGAGGAGTGCCTGGAGTCCCGCTCTGTAAGTGAGCCACACTGAAAGACTTTCACAAACAGACAGCAACCACTAATATAACCTCCACCAAGGAGGTTATATTTTTAGCTTGATTTATCTGTTTGTCAGCAGGGTAATGGAAAAACTACTGGCCTGATTTTCATAAAACTCAGTGGAAAGGTGTGGCATGGACCAACAAAGAACCCATTTAACTTTGGAGTGGATCCAAATCACATGGCAGATACACAAATTATTTTTCCCCCTTTATCATCATTGCAAGATAGAGCATTTGGCCTTAGCGGAGGTCTAAGCTTTCTGAGTGCCCTTCTAGTTTCAGATTTGTTTGTTATTGTCCAATGGTTATCCAGCCTAACTAATGCTGTGAAGCAAGGAAATACCTTGTTACCTTGTACGAAAAGTACAGCCCACTAGCCAGAAGAAGATGTTGGCACTGCATGTTTCCACAAACTACAAATAGGTAACATTTGTACATTGTATTTCCATCATATCAGCATTTCAAAAGGGAGAAAATGTATGAGCTGACTTCATCATCAGGAGGTGGAGGGGATGTAGGATGGTGTGTCACCTAGGCAAGATGCCTGCCAAGCTTCAGACCTCGGATCTTTACCAAACCAAAAAAAAATGGGTGTGGCTTTGTGAGTCAAGGCTGTGTTCCCAGCAGCTTCTTAGGCACCAAACGTGGGTGTTTTGTAGCGACCCCTCCCTAAGACATTGCTGCTTTTCCTGTCAGGATCGTGCCCCCCGAACAGGGTATTTTAAGCCAAAGTATGGTCTTTTTCTGATCGTAGCCAAGTGGTTTCTGTGCCTACATTTAACCTTACATATCCATGGTTTGCAGAAACATGCAATATCAACATTATTCTGCTGACTGGATGGGCAAGTAACCATAGTAACAATATAAACTTTATACTGCATTTCCAGTTTATTCACTGGTAAATCTCTCTTGGCCATGACATATTAAATTATTATGCATATTAAAGATTGTCTAAAGGCAGTTTATTGAACTGCCTACAATCTTTAAAAAAAATAGGTGACAGCCTCCCTTTTTGCCCTTTTGCTATGAAACTGGTGTAGCTAAATGCCCCTTGAAATATGATTGCTATTTAGCTACTGCAGTAGTTACAATCTTCAGCAGCAGATGGCTTAATGTGTTTTTGCAGAGTGAGATGGTACTACATCTCAGTCACCAGCAGATGGCAGCCTTTTACCATGAATGCATCTTCCTGTATTGGTGCTTCAGTTCTCTGCCACAGCTCGCTGAGCTGACTGTGACTGTCAATGTGAGGCTGTTCTGCTGTTGACCACACAGTGACAAGTGAAACAGCTCACAGTCGCAACTTATAGCTTCGCCTCTACAGGAGAAAAACAACCAACAGCTTTAAACTACACCCAAAGGAGCTGAAATGTGGCAGAGGTCCCAGACAACAGAAAATAGGCCCCACTTTATTCTGATGATTATTTTTATTATAGTTGAGTTGAAAACAAAAAATACAGATATACCAATATACATTTGCTCATTTTGCTAGTCTAGTGTAGTCTGGCCTGAGGTCTGACCTACTGGTTGAAGTTGTTTAGTCACAAGTCTTATCTGGTGACAGTTATGGGCTTATTGAACTCAGACCTTTTCTGGGAAAATTTAACATACAAAAAATAGCTGTGGTCTTTTGAGGAAAGGTGTCTGAACAGTGATTGCCTCGTCCACTGCATTTCTTTTTCAAAGAAATTTCTCCAAAGTAATAGTTAACTCTGTCACTCCTATTGATCATGACACAAACGTGGCAGTTAATCTCAGTCGCTGAAAAATCAATGTATGATTTTAAGATGTTTTATTTTGTGATAACAGCAATTTCTAATCATACTTTGTTTTGACTTTTTAACTCCAGCTGGACTCCGAGCAGGAAGTCTTACGGGCCCGTTTGAGAAACGTCCAGGACAAAGTCATGTACACCCTTGTGTCCGTACCTGATGGAAATGACATCTCTTCCATATTTGAGCTTGACCCTACCACATTAAGAGGCGGAGACTCGCTGGTACCCAGGTAGGAAGGCCACAACATCAGAGTGCTGAAGTGTTTCCGACCTGCTCAGACCTGTGTTACAGAGAAGAGCGTGGTCCATTCCCTGCTGTGTCACTCTTTCCACCGAAACACAAACACAGCAGCATATCACAAGTCGGGGACTTCCACTGTCTTTTAAGTCATCTTGATATGTTGGCACAACAATAAACCATGGAAAGGATATGTGTGTGTTAATACTTGTTATATAACTTGCTGTTACACACAATTGACTGTATCATGCAGATCTTACGGGCAGAGCTCTTCTTTGCGGCTGTTACTCAGATTAGATAGATTGCAGCAAACAGATAATTGGCATGATCCTAGTTTGTGTGTGTAAGTGGATGTGTTTGTGCTTGTTGTGGTGCAGATGGATTTCTCTCTCAGTGGTGACAGATTTTGTACAACAGTGTGTGTGTTTGACTCACATTACTTAACTGGAAACATTGAGAATTTCACTAGAATAACTGAAGGAAGAGGAAGCTGTTGTAACAGACACGGGTGTGATGCGTTCTCAAGAACACGTAGGTTTTTCTGGAGCTTGACCTAAAAATTGCTTTGCTTCTATGTATCTGAACACAGTTATTGTAAGGTGATACCTAGATCTGCCGAGCAGGTGTGTGACAATTTGAATATTTGCCCATCTAGTATATCATCTTTTGTATAATACTCTTCAGTGTCATTTAGTCATTTAAGATTTTATGATCTCCATCATCATCTGGAGATTATTGGACTGAACTACACCTGTCAACCATATCAGTGCAAAAGGAAGCATGTATCTACTGCTAGCTCACCTAGCACCACTGAATTAGCTAATGTTACAGCTCAGCAGAGGAGGATGCCATTAATGTTTACATCTCTTGCTTCCATGAGCACGAGCCTCTTGTCCATTAGTAGATGCTCACTTCCTGATAATACAATTAGCGGGTGTAGTTCATTTATAAAAAAAAAAAAAAATAGACTTCCTACATGAAACTGCTCACAACAAGGTCTGTGGATTATCTTGAGTAAGTGGATTTCTGGAAAGTGACATTTCTGTTGAGGTTTAAAATGTATTTTTTTGGCACTTTGGCACCACAAGCTGAGTGCAATCTAGTTCCATTATATTCATGAGAAGACAGACATCTCTATGGCTGATATCTCCAACACTCAGCAACTCACACTGAAACAATGTAGATTGATAGCACTACAGGTATGAGGAGAAATCCGTATTTTTGATTTAGGGGTGAACTGTCCCTTTAAGACCAGCACTAGATGATAAGCAAATGTTGCCTATGACCTTTAACTTCACATATACACTCCCTGATGGAAAGCTGTGCCAATGTTGCTCTACTCTTTCTTTAGTGAAGAATGTGTCCTCTGTTCCCAACACTGCCCAAAGCACAAACAAATCATATTCTAACCAGTAGAAATGAAAAGGTGATGAGTCTAGTAAAAGTGAGAACCAGACCCGGTTTTGCCATGTGTTTGTGTTCTTGTCTTGCAACATGGTTATGACAGTGCAGACAGTGGTGCACTCAGGCTGTTTGAGGTGCAAGGGCACCCATTACTACACTGCATCACGTTTTCTCCACTGAATAGGCACCCTGGAGGGAACTTAATCATGTTTTCATGCACACTGGGCCATTGTAGAGGACACGTTATCATTTTTATCTACTAAGGGCATCCAAGAGGGCACTTGTTTTAACAAATATGGTGCCCCTGAGTCCAACCAACATTTTTTCTTTATAATTAATTCTGTCATGTCCATAGATTTAAACATTTCAGGAATGCCTAAGAACACTGCTCTGTGTTATACGCAATCTTCACTTAAGTTAAAATGTGTTTTCAGGAACTCCTATGTGCGCCTCAGACACCTGTGCACTAACACATGGGTCCACAGCACCAACCAACCAATTGACAAGGAGGAGGAAAAGCCTGTCATGCTGCGCGTGAGTGACAGTTCATTTGCACTAATATGTAACAGCATATCTTTTGTAGACTGCTGGCATGACATACTGTACACGATGCTGGGTTAATGAGATCACAGTGGGGTCACGAATAATGAGACTCTAAACCAAGTGTTCTCAGATGAAATACCTTCTGTGCAGCCACCTCCTTCCCTGCTGTAAAGTTATGGAAGTGTGTTGGAATTGATTGTTAATGCCTTGTATGTGCATTTGTGTTGTGATCGTGAGTTTCCATTATGGGTTTCAAGAGAATTTGGAGGAACAGTTGAAACAAGTGGACCCAGAGACCAAATCTATAAGCTCAAAAATATTCTATATAGTATATTGTTTTAATAGATAACAGAGTTGTGCACTTTTTTTTTCCAATTCAAGATTGGCACCTCGGCACTGAAGGAGGACAAAGAGGCTTTTGCCATTGTGCCCGTGTCCCCAGCTGAAGTAAGAGATCTTGACTTTGCCAACGATGCCAGTAAAGTGCTGGCCTCTATTGCTGGAAAGCTGGAAAAAGGAACAATCACACAGAATGAGAGGAGGTATAAAATTTAAAGCAGTGCCAGATTGTAGATTTCTAATAGGAAACGATGTTATGCATTATTTCTTTCTGTATGTGCAATCAGAGCAGTGACCAAGCTTCTGGAGGATCTGGTGTTCTTTGTGGTGGATATTCCCAACAACGGACAGGACGTTCTTGAGATCATGGTCAACAAACCCAACAGGGAGCGACAGAAACTAATGAGAGAACAAAATATTCTCAAACAGGTAATGCCAGGAAACAGCAAATGTAACATTTTCAACACATTCTTTAAATTTTCCATTGAACGTCTTTTAACCTCCCTGAACTCCCCCAGATCTTTGTTTCACTCTTCATCATAACTCAGAGTGGCACAGTTGTCAGGCCTGCTGTCTGTACCGGCGTGCTCTTTTGGCTTTGACTTCAGTATGATTAGAACTGTCACAACCTTACCCCTGTGTTCAGATCTTCAAGCTGCTGCAGGCTCCTTTCACAGACAGTGGGGACGGTCCCATGCTGCGACTAGAGGAGCTGGCTGACCAGCGTCATGCCCCCTTCAGACACATCTGCCGCCTGTGTTACCGGGTTTTGCGTCACTCTCAGCAGGACTACCGCAAGAACCAGGTAGAGTTTGTCAGGACTAAAAGTCTGCTTTATGAGCACCAGCACTGTATGACCTGTCTGTACTGGGGTTTGTGCAAAGGTGCATTCCAAAGTCCCCTAATTAAGTCTAATAGTATGTGAAAGAGGCCTTTGCTCTGATAGAATAATGTGTAACTCAATGTCCTGTGCAGTTTGCAAGGCTCACTGCCAAGCCCTTTTATCAATTTGTCCGCTAATACAAATACACAGAGCCACACAGTATAAACACATTACAGATGTTTGTCGTTGTGAAATACAACGTTACCATTTCCCAAGAAAAATCGATTTCTCTTAAACACATTACAGTGTAATTGTTAGAGGGGTCATTTAATTAAGTGGAATAAGGAGGCAGTCTGGTTCTTGAGAACATGCTCTGTTTTTCTGCACACAGATGAACGAGGGCCAAAATGGCCCCATTCAAAATAAGTAATGGGTATAGATATAACAAGGTTATACCTTATAGTCCCCCTGGAGAATGTAAAGAGATCAAGACAAAGGGGCTAGGTAAATAATGACATTTGTCACAGTGAGTCTGTGCCGTCTTGTTTTGGCTTGTGGATGCTCAGACTGTCTGTCTGTCCTGCAGGAGTACATCGCCAAACAGTTCCGCTTCATGCAGAAACAGATCGGCTACGATGTCCTGGCTGAGGACACGATCACAGCTTTGCTCCACAACAACCGCAAGCTGCTCGAGAAACATATCACTGCTGCAGAGATCGACACGTTTGTAAGCCTGGTTCGCAAGAACCGTGAGCCAAGGTTTGTGTGTGTGTCTGTCTGTAAGTACACCATTAACACAGTGGTCTGGGTGAAAAGGCAGAAGCAATGATATTATAATTTGCAGGATAATGTGTTCATAGGTATCTTTTTATATCCTGATTACAATCTGCATGTCTTGATCATACAATATCCTCTATGTGCAAGAGGTTCACTTAAAGAAAAAGACAGCCCTTTCTGGCAGTAAGCTGAACTAACAGTAAAACTTAATCAATGTTCTCCTCAAAGCCAGACTCCATTGACAAAAACAGTAATTTTACTTCAATGAACACAGGAGCTGTTCTACCGCTGCCCCAATTGGTAGTTTGTTGTTTCTGTAATTGTGTGACTTTGGTCAATCTGAACTAACCATTTAAAACCACATAGTCACACAATAACACAAACAAACTAACTGATAGAGACATAGACGTAGCAGCTCCCGTGTTCAGTGATGTAAAATTCTTGTTTTTGTCAATGGAGTCTGGCTTTGATTGAGTTGCACTGTTAGCTCAGTTCCCCATTGGAAAAGGCTGTCACTTTGTAAAGGTATGACTTAATCTATGTTATGCCTGTAAAAATAAGACCAGGATTATAATGTATGAATTGTGTCCGAGTTTGTAAACATATGTTTTGATATAGTTTTGCTGTTGTTAAACATGGTAGCCTTTTACTTAGTTCACTGTGGGGACATGCAAGAAAAACAAAGTTTTCTTCAAAAATTCAGAGTAACGCGGTTCGGGTCCATGTTATTGGTTCGACAGCCCATTGGTTTGACATCCCATTAGTCCGACTGTCCGCGGTGCTGAACGGCTCGCGGCGGGCGTATGGTTCGCCGCGACCGGCTTGAGGCGGAGCAGGCTCAGGGCTTATGTGTTTGTCAATTTCTTTTTCATTTTAACCCACACCATGATCTTTTCCTGACCCTAACCAAGTGGTTTTTGTGCCTAAACCTAACCAGACCTTAACCACAGGGCATCATGATGATTTCGGAACGGACTTCGGAACAATGAGTTTAATATGGTCGGAACAATGGGATGTCGAACCAATGGGCAGTAGTAGTAGTAGTAGTAGTAGTAGAAAATATATTATAAAAATATAAAAATGGTAATTTGTGGGGTGAAATGTTCCTTTAAACCACACAAGCGTCAGTGTTCACACAACAGTGTAAATGACCACAGCCTGCTGGCAAATAAGGACATTCAACAGTTTATTTTAACATACAACTTTAAGATATGCACGTAATTGTCACTTAAGCCATGTTAAAATGTCCATATATTGTAACAATACATCAGTAGAGTGTACTTTGAGTGATCAAATCAAAGTGTTATGATGAAAATTGTTATGCTTTTGCATATATCTGGTGCTTGAGTTGATGTTAAGTTGTTTTATTGAAAAGTATCATGGATGATTGAATTTTGCATATCTTGTGTATGTGTGTGCGTATGTGTGTGTGTGTGTCCAGGTTCCTGGACTACCTGTCAGACTTGTGTGTGTCAATGAATAAGTCCATCCCTGTGACACAGGAGCTCATCTGTAACGCAGTGCTGGATCCAGCAAACGCAGACATCCTCATAGAAACTAAGTGAGTCATCTCCCCTCTGCCTCCACACACATCTGTCTTATCCTCCTCGCAGTGCCAGTGTGCTCTTATTTGAAGACATCACTTTGAGCTCTAGAAGAAGATTAATCGGTAATGAAAATAATTGTGAATGACAGCCATAGTGGGATGTATAGATTCGTCTCTATAGCAGTTCAGATGTATTTACTAGGCTTGTCCCATTTATAGCTTCTGAGTGTGTCAGTAAGACATTGGCAGTCATTGTAATCTAATTCTAATGCTTTTGTTAACATTTGTCGCAAATGCTTACTCATTTATTTCCAGTCGCCTTCTTATTAAAACAAAACAAAATCCCCTCTTCCTGCAGACTGGTGCTGTCAAGATTTGAGATTGAGGGAGCACCGCTGGGGGAGAACTCTGTGGAGTCAGAGGAGGATGAGGAAGAGGTTTGGTTGTTCTGGAAAGATAGTAATAAAGAGATTCGCAGTAAAAGCATCAGGGAGCTGGCCCAGGATGCCAAGGAGGGCCAGAAGGAGGACCAGGAGGTGATCAGTTATTACAGGTAGTTACCGGGCCTTATTTTCCATGTGGTTGTCTGAGATAAAGGAGATAATGCCCATCCCCTAAATAATGCTTTCATTTTGTATATGCAGAAAGGGCCACCTATAGAGCTAAAACAAACATAACAAGAAAAGCATTTTGTGGTTTCACATGTAATCAGACTGTGTGTATTTACTGCCACAGATACCAGCTGAACCTGTTTGCCAGAATGTGTTTGGACCGCCAGTACCTGGCAATCAACAAGATCTCCGGCCAGCTGGATGTGGACCTGATCTTGCGATGTATGTCAGATGAAGACTTGCCCTACGATCTGCGAGCCTCCTTCTGTCGCATGATGCTGCACATGCATGTGGATCGTGATCCTCAGGAGCAGGTCACACCTGTCAAATACGCTCGACTCTGGTCTGAGATCCCCTCAGAGATTGCCATTGATGAGTGAGTATGCTGACAAATGTAACGGATTGATCACTGAAGAATGTTGTGTATGTTGTAGATTCATTTGTGCTTTTTTGTTGTCTGATTGTAGTTATGACAATGATGGAACATCTAAAGATGAAATTAAGGAGCGATTCTCTCAGACTATGGAGTTTGTTGAGAACTACCTGAGAGATGTGGTGTGTCAGAGCTTCCCTTTTGCAAATAAAGAGAAGAATAAACTCACCTTTGAGGTAAGTCTGGCACATTCGGAACATCAAAGTAGTCAGATTTTGATGGTAAATCCTGCAAACCTATTTAATTCAACTGTCCTTCATGTTTAGGTGGTAAACCTGGCCAGGAACCTGATTTATTTTGGCTTCTACAACTTTAGTGACCTGCTGAGACTTACGAAGATCCTGCTGGCTATTCTAGACTGTGTCCATGTGAGCACAGTTTTCCCTTTCAACAAGATGGACAAAGAAGAAGAGTGTAAAGGTATGAACAAGTGGTTAGTCAGTGGAGGATGAAATCTCTCACGGACGTGAATTTGATGCCTGTATTTGTGCATATGTGTGCTTCATTTCAGGCAGCAATGTAATGAGATCCATTCATGGAGTAGGGGAGCTGATGTCCCAAGTGGTCCTGAGAGGAGGAGGTTTCCTCCCCACAACTTCAAACGTGAGCTCCAGTGGAGACACAGTGAAGACCCAGACTGAACCTGAGAAACAGGACATACTGGTCATGGACACCAAGCTCAAGATTATTGAGATCCTGCAGGTGAAGGAATTGTAATATTATACTTAAATGCACATACAGTACAGTAGATACAGTATCATAGACTGGATAAAAATAATGGATGTAGCCACCGTACTGTCATCCATTGCTTTGTGGACTCCCGTTTTGAAGCCTCGAGTTTGGCATTTTGACCATTGCCATCTTGGATATTTGAAACCAGAAGTGACCACATTTGGATGAGAGGGTGGAGCTAACCCTAACGCTCACTGCTAGCTTGGTTAGCACAGTGTATTTACAGTCTATAGTTAACTCTGATTATGCTAATGCTATTTTTGGCTAGCAAAAACAGGATGATAAAACTGAATATCCATCTTCTAAGAGGTTCTTTGAGAACAATCAAATGCCGAATAAGACTTTATTGGCAACCAAAATATTATAATTAACCTTCATGAACTGAAACACACTGACATAGTGACAGCTTTGGCCATGGCT
The DNA here is from genome assembly GCF_011397635.1 of Epinephelus fuscoguttatus. Taxonomy (NCBI): domain Eukaryota; kingdom Metazoa; phylum Chordata; class Actinopteri; order Perciformes; family Serranidae; genus Epinephelus; species Epinephelus fuscoguttatus. The sequence continues at coordinate 38,765,512 of NC_064752.1, forward strand.
ACACCTATACTCAGTGAATCTGGGGTTATGCCATGGTTACATTTTATTGCTGTGGTAGCTAGTTCTTAATGGACGCCACCCACCTGTCACTCAAATCAGCCACATCCTTAATTATGGATAACTTTAAACCTTAATAACATCTAAATGGACGTGTTACATAAAAATTCACCCCCCGTACAATTGTCACAAATGGGAAAATAAGCTATAGAGACCAAACTTGTTTTTGGACCAGTCTGTAAACAGGTTTGTTTCTGTTGTAAAGCTGGGCAATTTAACATGGAGGTCTACGGGGATTTACTTCTTTTTGGTGCCAGCCTCAAGTGCCCATTTAAAGAGCTACAGTTTTTGGCACTTCAGCATTGGCTTCATTTTCCAGCCCTGAAGGTTGCTACTTGTACAGTGCACACACAGTGCACACAGTAACTCCATCCTCCAAAATACTCACATCAAACTTTCTGTCCTGCCCTGTAGTTCATCTTGAATGTCCGTCTGGACTACAGGATCTCCTGTCTGCTGTCTATATTTAAGAGGGAGTTTGATGAGAGTAATTCCCAGACTGAATTATCTGTAACTGGAGCAGTGGAGGGGCCGAACAACATGCCAGGTCAGTTTAACATTCATAGCTGCATTTTATACAAATGTGGAGCGAGTAAAAAACCTTCTATTGGTTACAAATGACTTTTCTCAATTGCAGGGGCTTTGGATTTTGAGCACATAGAGGAGCAGGCAGAGGGGATATTTGGTGGAAGGTAATCCCAGTTTCAATACAGCAGTAGTCAGAAAATACAACAAAGAGGATGGGTTTTCATTTAAGTGTGTGCTCTGTGTGTGTAGTGAAGAGAACACCCCACTGGACCTTGACGATCACGGTGGCCGCACCTTCTTGAGGGTCCTTCTCCACCTAACCATGCATGACTATCCTCCTCTGGTGTCCAGAGCCCTCCACCTGCTCTTTAGGCACTTCAGCCAAAGGCAGGAGGTCTTGCAGGCCTTTAAGCAGGTGTGTAACTAAAATTGAGGCTTTGAAAATCAAGTCATTTTTACTCAAATGTGTCGCGCATTTGATTTTTCTACCGTTTTGACACATGTATCCAATCACAAATGCAATCACAGTAACATTTGAATGTGGAATCAGCATCATCCTGCTTTATATTGTGTGTTCACAGGTCCAGCTGCTGGTCACCAGCCAAGATGTGGAAAATTACAAACAGATAAAGTCAGACCTGGACCAGCTGCGCTCTATCGTAGAGAAGTCTGAGCTCTGGGTGTACAAAAGGCAGGGGCCAGACGAGGCCATGGACGCAGGAGAGGGGCTCTCCACTGAGCCAGAGCATAAAAAGGTGCAGTGTATTGTTCATCAAAGACGAACCACACAGAAACTAAAAAGCCAGTCACTACTAAGTCTGTTTACTAGATTTTCTCTGATGTATTGTCACTGGTGTACGTTGTAGGGGGATTCAGGGGGCACAGACAAACCAAAGAAAGCAGAAAGCACCAGCAGTTACAACTACAGGGTGGTGAAGGAGGTAACTCTTTCACTTTTAATCATGGTTCTAGCTCTTATGTTTCAGATGTTGTTACACAGCCTAGAGACCTTTTTTCCAAATACCTTATTCACACACATTTTCTTTCTTTCTTTCTTCTTTAGATCCTGCTGCGGCTCAGCAGGTTGTGTGTTCAAGAAGGTTTGTCAGGTAGGAAGAGCAAGAAACAGCAGCAGAGGCTGCTGAGGAACATGGGGGCTCATGCTGTTGTCCTCGAGCTCCTACAGATCCCCTACGAGAAGGTATAATTCATTAAATTTAACTTTCAGGGAAGTGTTCAATGGCATGCTTTTTGAGTGTGCACAAGTGGGCAAACCTTCACGATGGCCATTTTCCCTCCAGGGAGAAGACTTGCGTATGCAGGATATTATGAAGCTAGCCCACCAGTTTCTACAGAATTTCTGTGCAGGAAATCAGCAGAACCAAGCTCTGCTGCACAAGCACATCAACCTGTTCCTCAACCCAGGGGTGAGCGGTCCAGCCAGACGAAGCGCCACTCAATACCCACAGTGTTCCTGTTTTAACAATATCATTCTGTTCTGGTGCTCCCCTCTCTTTTTTTTTCTTTTGTTCAGATCTTAGAAGCCATCACCATGCAGCACATCTTCATGAACAACTTCCAGCTTTGCAGTGAGATCAATGAGCGTGTGGTTCAGCACTTTGTCCACTGCATTGAAACACACGGCCGCAACGTTCAATACCTCAAGTTCCTTCAGACTATCGTCAAAGCAGAAAATAAATTCATAAAAAAGTGTCAGGACATTGTCATGGCAGAGGTCATGCCTCATTATCACCTCTCTTATGTTTGGAATACAGTCTCATTATGTCCTTATGTCATCATGGTCATTTGTTTCCTCCTACAGCTGGTGAATGCTGGCGAAGATGTTCTGGTCTTTTATAACGACCGCGCCTCCTTCCAGACACTGGTCCAGATGATGCGATCAGAGCGGGACCGCATGGATGAGAACAGTCCTCTGATGTACCACATACACTTGGTGGAGCTCTTGGCTGTCTGCACAGAGGGCAAGAACGTCTATACAGAGATCAAGTGTAACTCCTTGTTACCACTGGATGACATAGTGCGGGTGGTGACCCATGAGGACTGCATCCCTGAGGTGAGACGAGCTTCAGACTGAGACATGCTGAGGATTTCACAGTGTGATTACACAATAAGCCAGTTATAGAGCAGACTCTGGAAGCACTCTGTGAATAGAAAGGCTTACAAAACTGTTCTCAATGCATCCAAATTCCCTGTCCTTAATTTTTCTATGAACAATGGCAAAAATGTATTCAGCACTTTTGTGTCTTTAAGGAGTTTTGTGCATCAGTGTTGGATTGTGTGATCATTTTTCCATTGTTGTATGTGACTGTCAGCTGTCCTTGGGCTGCACCACATTTTTATATTAACTAATCCTCCTGACCTTTCAGGTGAAAATCGCCTATATCAACTTCCTGAACCACTGCTATGTGGACACCGAGGTGGAAATGAAGGAGATTTACACCTCTAACCACATGTGGAAACTCTTTGAGAACTTCCTGGTTGACATTTGCAGAGTAAGGAACACCAAGAGGCTCTATGGCAATTTTTTTTTACTTCTCATAGGAAATGAGGATTTAAAAAAAAAAAAAAAACAAGCAATTTTGCTGTGTTTTGGTGCTTACAGGTTTGCAACAACACAAGCGACCGTAAGCACGCAGACACCATTCTAGAGCGCTATGTGACAGAGACGGTCATGAGCATTGTGACGACTTTCTTCAGCTCGCCTTTCTCTGACCAGAGCACCAGCCTGCAGGTATGTAACCAACCACCAACTTTCTTGAGAAACACCATGCAAGAAAAAAAAAACAGCCAAGTTTAAAGGTATAGTAGGTAACATTTTCCCCTTAAAATGTCTTAAAAGGACTAGACCTGTGTCATATATTCTGTTGAGTTGCATTTTTACATTGTCCCAAATGTGTCCAACAATGTTGAAACCTCAAGAAATCTTCAATTTATTCAAGGTACTGGTGCATTTTATATGGTGGCCTGTCAATGATGAATCTAACCTTTACCCCCTCTAGTTGCTCAGTTACTCAGTAACAGTAGTGCAGCTTTTTTTCTGCCTCATAGATGATCATTTTTACTAATTGCATGCCATTTGGTAACACAGTGATTCAGTAGAGTCCTGATTTATTGATTTGATATTTCAATATTGGTTCAGCTTACTACAATGTGCTACTGTGACAAGTGCCTAATTCTAGCCAACAAGCTCATGTGTACGGTAAGGAAGGGTAGGGACCACCTGCGGCCCTCTAATATGATATGATCAAAATACTTAGGTAACAATACAATAATAATGCAATTTTAAATGTTTTGCAATATGCTGATTATTGTGATGACATATATTGTGATTTATTACATATTTTAAACCGCTAATTAAGGAAAAACTTTGCCAACATCTTTTTTTATCTAAGAAGATAAAGTTTTCAGCTTTCAGTTTTTTTTAATTTATTTATTTTTTAGCAGCAGCAGCATGTATCTAATTGACTAAAAAGGCAGTTGATTTTATTATCCTAGTTGGCTACCAAAAGTTTAATTTGTATTTGCAATATTAATGATTTATATAATTTTAAAAACTATACTTGGTGTCTGTGTGTTACAATATTACCAAGCAAAATATCGCAATACTATGTTGTACTTTTTCCTCACCCTAACATTACAACATTCAACACACCTACAAAGTTATTTTTAGAATGATTGTTTTGACCAGGGATAACAGTGCTTGGCAACCCTACAACATTAAGTTAGCTAACGTTACTGAACATGACCAAATGTAACATGAATAAAACTGTAATACATGAACTAGTCTGTAAACATATTTTCTGCCTGAGTCAGGTCAGATGGATTTTCATCAGCAATGGTGGTTGTTTAACAATGAAGACTACAACTTACGCAACTTCACGACATCATAAAAGTCCCTATTTTGTTATTGTTTTGACTGAGAGATCTTGAACCACAGAAGTTACAGACAGTATTTTACCTTAAGTATAAGGTAGCTTTAAAGTGTTGAAGTAATGGGAAAACAAATCCAATGTAAATCCAACAGAAAATGTTTTTAAGGAGACGAGGATAAATTGATTTTTTTTTTATGTTCTATTATTTGACAAAAGTAGGTTTGCTCAACAGCAGCTGTGTCACACATGCAGAGTTGCACTCAGTGTATGTTGACAAAAACAGCTGTAATGTAAACCTGTTGCTATGAACTCTCCTTATAGGCTTATCGTGATCTCTGACTCATACAGTATGTCTGAAATGTCCAGTGCACTCTTGTTAAAAGGTCATCTTTCTCAGAATATACTTTTGAAGGATCAGACCCCTACCATTAGTCTGTTAGATAATCTGAGAGAAAGTAAAGTGGGGGATAGCATGCAATACATGGTTGAGATTCAGGGGTTCCTCTCTCCTAATATCTCCATGTATTGGCTGCTAACCTCCAGCCTATTAATGTACACTATGTGTTGTGCTCTAGGTGGCCATCAGAGCGAATGTAAGTACAGACAGAATATGAATTAGGTACCCCAATGTAATTTTACCAAATAGCGTGACCCTCCACTCCAGAAACCCCTCATTCAGAAGCCTGACTTTTGATTAGAACCAAACCATGCACTGCAATGTTTTTCATATTAAAGGGTGACTTCAGTATTGTGCCTTGACCGTATATTCCCGTGGTTTGTGCCTAAGTGTCTGATTGAAACAACAGTTTTTTTGCATTAGCCTAGTATTAAGAGAGAACACTGCAGCCGTGCAACCATTCAGGGCGATATACTGCATCATTGTATGTCCACTAAAAATGCTTGTTTTGGTTAGTGGTTCAGATTGTTATTATCACGCTCAGGTTTCTTTATTTGTACAAGGTAGATTTGTTTTGCAGTAGACAAGGCATTCATTACAAGTGTCTGACAACATTATGGAAATGCTCCCTACAGAGAAAGAATCTCCTGTAAAGGGTAAGATCATTTTTGTTGAACCTGAAACGGCACTGAAATCGGTATCGCCAAACCAGCCAGACCCCATTTAAATAAACACTAATTTTATCACTGTAAATCACACGTAATTCAAAGTGTGCAGAAATAAAACTAAACTTACAAAATCCATCATAGTTTGTCTTCTCACTGCTTGATCACTAACTCAAGTTTTATTGAAATAAACCCTTAGTTCACCAAGTTTGATATGAAAATATGCTGGCTCTGTACATATTAAATTACTGTTTACTTAAATGGAGTCTGGTGGGTTTTGCCACTGCAGTTTCAGGGCTGTTTCTGGTTAAACAAAAAAAGATCTTTCTGTAATGTTGTCATACACTTCAAAACTAATCAGAGCCCATCAGTGGCAAAAACAAACACTTTTAGTACACATAAATTAAAGGTGAATAACTGACCTGAGTGGTTATGCTGCAGCCTGTTTTGTGGCAGCCAGCTGCCGGGGTCTCCCTCAACAGTGGACCACTTTCAAAAATTGTTGTTCCCATCAGTCAGTCAGACACAAAAACATGATAGCAAAATAAGGTCAAGGCTGAAAAATACCATAGTTACCCTTTAAGTGCCTCCTTAAGTGGTCAAATTAGTGCGTCCACAGAGTTTCTCAGAATTTCTTCCTCCTGCTTAACATCACTGTGTGGGTGAGGGGGAATGAATGTTTCCCATCTTCTCCTATCTGTTTGTGTTAATCAGAGCAATGTTAGTCACGGTCCTGTAGAGGTAATTGGACATAACAAAGTTAAGACCAGTTAGCCGTGATTGTGATTGTTGGCATCCTGTTAAGCTGAATTATCCTTTCCTGTAGATACGTAAAAAGTATAAGCAAACAGTCATAGATTGATACAAATAATATTGTGTTCACAAAATGTTTATTTGCAGTGCTCTATTATTGACTTTATGACCAGTGAAATAATAATTATCCTTTGGGTCAACTCTGATGCAATCACAAATGATGCATTTTTGGACTACCATGTTACAGTTTGTACAGTCGAGATCACATTGTTTTACAAATTTAAGCTTTGCATTATACATATAGAGCACTTTACATGTCTCCAGCAATTACAGCGGTGTCTGAAATGTATAGTAATGTATTCTGAAGTATGTTTGTGATGCATCTTGATTATTTTCCGTGCGTGTTTTATGTCTTCACTGCTTGTATCCTCTGCTGCAGGCCTCTCTGTTGGGGAAAATATTTCAGGTATTTGTTCAATTCAGTGGGGAAAACACAGAGTTGGGTGTTGGGTGTGATAGAAAATGATTTACCTTTGTTATTTATGTATGTGTGAGTATGCTGACAGGGAACTGATTTTGATTGGGCTAGGTTTGGGTGAATGTCTGCTCAGAGATTAATGGGTCTCCTGTAAAGGAACAAACCACCCCTGAGTCAGCATGCTGTTCTGACTGCAAGTGCTGTCACACCAGCTACGCAACATCACTGTGTGTGTGTGTGTGTGTGTGTGTGTGTGTGTGTGTGTGTGTGTGTGAGTGAGTGTGATATTTAAAGGCAAAGCCAATGGTCCAGATTGTTGGTGCTGTGTTGTAGATGACAGATGGGTATCTTTCATGTTTTTAAGGGATGTCTCTCTGTCTTTCTTTAAAGCTTAGAGCAGTTAGCCATGTTAAAAAAATATATTGATGTACAACCTCTCTGCTTTTTTATTTGCATCTTCTTCTCAGACCAGGCAACCAGTCTTTGTGCAGCTGTTGCAGGCAGTGTTCAGGGTCTACCACTGTACCTGGTTGGTCCCAGTCCAGAAGGGCTCTGTTGAGAGCTGTATCAAGGTGCTCTCTGATGTTGGTAAGATCAAGATCCTCACATCAACACCTGTGTCACAAGCCCTCATCTTTACAGTCTCAGTTAGTTTATCATGTTGCTTTAAAGGTGCAATGTGTAATGCAAGGCCACATGCTCCAAAGTAAAGAGGGGGAGCATTTCACCTCCAAGCTAACTCGTAAGCTGGCTTAGCTTTTTTTTTTGTATAATAGTTTGCAATCATTTGAAATTCAGGTGAAGGTCAGGAAGTGATAAATCCATATACAGTAACTGTTACATGTGAATTAGAAATAAATTAAAGTAACTACATAAAGGGTTGGATGAACCTGTTGCAGAAGGTATCGTCCGAAAAAAAATTAAAACTCATGTTGGATTTGATCCATACAAAATTAAGTAAAGTGTTTTTTTTTTAAATTTATTTATTTTTTTTTTTTTCCCCCTTGAATAATTTGCTTAGTGTGAACACAAATTGATTCTGCCACCAGACCGCCTGATGTCACTAATGTTACACAGCAAGCCGATGAAAGGGTACAAAAGTGTGGTGGACAAAAACTATTTTATGTGTGGTTGGGTGCACAACTGAAACCACTGCTGTCTTGTTTCAGCTGAGTGAATAAATAAGCTTGAGAATAACTGTTCTTTTTCTCTAGCTGTAGCTGTAGCTGTAACGTTAAACATGGATGCATTGCAAGCTAACGTTATTAGCTAACGTTAGCTAACTTAACCTACTGTTTGCAACCGACTGGTTTAACCGTTCTCAGAGTTCTGGTGAAATGCCATTAAAAATCTGGATTGTGGCTAAAAACATGGAGAGGTTGTCACAACACAATGTAATTGCATCCAAGTTAGGTTATGTTTAATCACTTTAATGTTAATATTGGACATTAGTTGGAAGCCAACCCACGGCCGCAAGTACAAAGCCTTAGTAGAGCACCTGCTCTACCAGTTGAGCAACTGGTCACCCTTACATACGGAGGTTTTTGATCCGCATCTGCCACTGTTTCTTAATGAGTTTTTTTTTAACTTTTCTATTGTATGTCCTACCATATTTAGGACTTAAAGTGGCCTTTGTTTCTCCCACTATGATTGATTGGAAAAGCCATAAACAGTGCAAATCACATGCAGTTGTGCAGTGTTGGTAATCTTTGTCTCTAGTTGCCTGCCCTCCATCTGGGCAATGCACCAGTATATGATGTCATATGTAACAAAGCTATAAATAAACCAAATAAACTCACAAAACATCAAGAAAGGAAATGTTAACTTATTGCAAGACACTCTTCATTTAAACTCAACAGAAACAAAATAAAACTCACCAAAACCATCTCTGTTAGTCTTCCCACTGTTTAAACAATCGCCAAATCTGGTGTGGTCAAAATGACCTCTTTGTCATTGAAGTAGATGTAAAAATATGCTGGCTCACACACTGTCCTCATGTCTCTCGCTAACAGCTGAGCAGTGGCTCTCACTCTTCTTCTGACGCAAATCATTAAATTAACAAAATAAGATGACAAAAACTGCCCCAAAAAAACACCTGCAATGTACTTAGCCACTCGCCAGTATAATGGTCCGATTACTGAACCCTACTAACAAGCTCTCGGAGCAGCTCTACTTCGTCATCCTCTCATGTTGGACTAGGGGCAGTCTGGGCACTATGTGAGTCACTCACTTCTCGTACAAGTAGTATTAAAGCCAGGAGGGGCCGGGATGAGCTGGTTAGCATTCTAATTTCAGAAGATCTCTTTGTAACATATCACATAGGCATCTTTGACAAACATCAGAACTGTCACTTTTTCATATTATGTTTATAATCTTTTAATCTTTTAATTCTGGCCATATCTTACACATTGCTCCTTTAACAGCTGCGTGTATGCTATGCTTCTGTATTGCGTTTACTGGTAAGGAGTGAGTTTAGAGCAGAAGTTACTGAAGCTTATTTACCTTCTCACATTGTGTGCATCACTGTGTGTATGTGCTAGCTAAAGGCAGAGCAATAGCCATCCCCGTGGACCTGGACAACCAGGTGAACAACCTGTTTGTGAAATCCAACAACATTGTCCAGAAGACAGCCATGAGCTGGAGACTTTCTGCTCGCAACGCTGCCCGCAGAGACTCTGTGGTGACCGCCTCGAGGGACTACAGGAACATCATCGAGAGGCTTCAGGTACAGTATTTGTCAGTACTTTCTGCCACTTACATGTGTTAAATTGTTCAAACAGTAAGAGTGTTTTGTTTGTGTGGACCGTAGGACATTGTGTCAGCTCTTGAGGACCGCCTGCGCCCATTGGTCCAGGCTGAGTTGTCAGTTCTGGTAGATGTGCTGCATCGGCCCGAGCTGCTCTTCCCTGAAAACACAGACTCACGCAAGAAGTGTGAGAGTGGAGGTTTTATATGCAAGTAAGCACCAAAATATCTTCGTTACAAAATATGTCTATTATTGAAATATGAGTAAGTGCATTCATTATAGATGAGCCTTATGAACTAATGTGCTCGTGCAGGCTGATCAAACATACCAAGCAGCTGCTGGAGGAAAACGAGGAGAGACTGTGCATCAAAGTTCTGCAGACGCTGCGAGAGATGATGACAAAAGACCGTGGTTATGGAGAGAAGGTAGGAGAGGTTGCCGAGCCACAGACATGGTGAGGTGATGTACTTCACGAGTACAGTATGACTGTGCATATACTTTATATTGTACTGTATGCATAAACACAAAGGTATTTGCATTTTGATGCCATACATAGGATTTCTGTTCAGAGAAAGTTGTAAACTTTGCAGGAACTATGAATTAAAGAAACACAGATGGTCAAACACTGAGTTGCAAAGTTGTCACACAGAAGCAGCAAAATGAGATAGATACATGTCATGTCATTAAATTATGTATCCGTGTAGGTGTAGTTACATATAATACCACATCACTGCATCACACACTAGCAGAGGTGGACAAAGTACACAACTCTACTACTTGTATCAAAGTATAGATTCTTCTGGTTCAAAACAAGTTTAAGTTGCTGAGTCAAATTATTACTTGAGTTTACGTACTGGAGTACACACACACTCCCACACACACTCCCACACACACACACACACACACACACACACACACACACATGACTTCTGCATTTCAGAAAAGAAAAAATAGTCCTTTGCTGACTTCAAACAAATGTAAGGAGTAACAAGAGTTCAAAGAAATTTAGAGGAGTGGAGTTGAAAGTTAAAAGTTTCCTAAAAAACTAAAAACCTCCAGTAAAGTAGCGATACTCAAACAACATTGAACTAAGATAATACAATAGTAGTCGTAATTTTTAAATCTTTGTTCACAAAGAAAATACATTTGTGGGTTTCTTTTGTTGCTTGGACGGCCATCTTGCCAATAATATCTCCTGACACTTGGTTTGGAGTATGCCTCTGTAAAACTTTCATTTGGAGGGCCATGGAGCTCTAGCATTTCGCCCTACCCCTCCATCCCAACAAGAACAGAGACAGGCTACCTCTAGACATGAACCTGCAAAAAGGAGGCGTAAGGGCTAAGTGGTAGGGATGAAGGGGCCTTTGAGCCTATAGGGCTGTGTACCGACAAGAATCTGGCAATACAATACATATCACGATACAGAGGTGATGATTCAAAAAATTGTGACATATTGTGATACTGTAAGAAAGGTGATATATTGTGATTTTTTAAAAATCTAATTTTAGGGAAACTGTCGTAGCATGAAGAACACGCCACCATATGCATAAAAAGTTTACTTTTTTGCAACCAGAACAGTGGAATCTGCATTTGTATTTCTCACAGTTACTGTAGCATCCAACATCATAGCACTACGTTTTGTGTCAAATGAGCAAAGGAATGAACATTTGCCTATATCATTAAAAGAAAAGAAAAAATAGGGAAATAAATGTAGAAAATAAAAATGTAAACAATTAAAAATCGATATATTGTTTTTGAGAACCAATACAGCATCACAAAACATAATATTGCAATACTCAAGTGTATCAATGTGTTTTTTATACCCCAACCATAC